>NW_020455027.1:357095-377095 GCF_003342845.1 Nothoprocta perdicaria
TTTCTTTTCCCTCTACTTTCTACTTCCCTGTGATTCAGTTTGAGAAAAAAAAAAAACATCAATTGTCTTTGGTGTTTATCCTCTTTTCTTTCACCAGTAGGAAAGTTACAACCAGCTAAGCATCATTAGTGCCAATGGGTAGCTATTGCTATCAAAAAATTATCTGACTGGCAAAGATGGATTATCCAAGACAGAGCATAACTCTGGAGTAGCTACTAAAATGAGATCTGCTCGAGCCAACCAAGACATTCGGCAGTTTATTAAGATAGGAAAGGCAGATTTGCAAAGTTTATATGAACAGCTTCMTGGGTTTCACTACATTAGCTGCACAGCTGGATCTTGCACTTTGCAGCTTGGTTGGCTCAGTTCTTTTTCTCCTGTCCCTCCTTTCTCTGGTATTAGCTCTGTTTGAGCACACTGCTAACAAAGGCAAACGTGGTGCAGGTGCATGTGGATTTATCCGGAAAGAATCCCAGTTGTTTTGTTAACTTGGCAACAAAAGACACATTGAAGCCTTAAAAATAAAACCCCATTGGAGAGTCAGGCCATGCAAAAAGAAAGAAACCACAGGAAAGGCAAAACTCTTTTATCTATTTAAATCCGTGGTTTGATTTGTATCAGTACAGACTCAAAGCAATGTCTAAAGCATTGGATAAATACAAATCAGAATACAGAAATACAAATCAGAACACAGATGGGTTTTATTTCCGAATTATTTTGAAAACTGAAAYGATTCTGCTGCACAAATATTTAGATTAGTTATAACAAATATTGAAATATCCACTTATGGGAGTAATAAGCAAAAACAGCCGCAGGTACAGAAACATTTGCAGCTGATGTTTAAATGAACAGTAGCTTCCAGGTGTGAAGCTTTCCCTGAGCAGCCTGTGCCACAAATGCACAAGTGGTCTGTGAGCATAGACAGGAAAAACAGATATGCAGAAGATGCCCGTTCCCCTGGGGGTGCATGTGAGGCTGCATTCACCTGCCAGTCTGTCTACAGCTGGGAGAAGATGGCATGGAGTTTCAAAGACAAGAAGAAATCTCTTATGACTAACACAGAAGCCAGATCTGAGCGATCTGGTTACGGTRTTTTTGCACTGTTGCCAGCAAAATATATGATTAAGTTGCCTCTGGTTTTCGTATTTAGTGGTAACAATAGTTTTGTTTAGACTTGATAGGAACTCAGGTTGAGTTAACAATCTGAATTTGGCCCTTGGTAACTGTAGCCTGCGCTTTTTCATCTCATATGAGGGGTCCTCATTTGGAACTAGGAACATTTTAGATAAGTAAAATAGAGATGCTGCAAATCCAACCTCTACATCTAAATACATAGGCTGGTTTAACTGCCATAGGTCATCCTAGTTTCCATTAGTTGCAACCAAAACAGAAGTGGGTTATCACAGAAATCCAAGGATTATATTAAAACAGTTTGAAAGTGCTTCTATTATTGACATGTTGTTACTACCATGTCATTGTCATGTTCACAARCCTGTAAAAGTAACTGGACCTAGTTCTGTGGTAATTCCAAAATGCACATCAGTAACTCCATCAAAGAAATTGAGATACATTGATATAAAACAAATACAAACACTGTATCATGCATCTCAGTGTACTCAGAAGCTGAGTACACTAAATTAAATTTCTCCTTGTAAAATATGAAAATCATATTTTGCTTAAAAATATGAACTGCTTAAAATCAGTTCTGTTTTAGCCTGTGTTCTAACGGTGTTGAAATCTTTAATGTAAAATGTCATATCTGAAAAACTGGTAAATTTCCAGACTGCATTAAAAACTTAGCGGACATTTACTTTTGAAATGATATATGGCATGACCTTCAAYTCTTCATAATTTAATAAGAATGCGAAGCTAACTAATTACACTTCAGAATGACAGATAACTACTGATTATAATTCTTTTTCAGTAGACAAAAGAAAGTTTTAAAATAAATGCTTTGACGAGGTGGAAAGGATTTGCTACTACTAGCAGCAAGACAGACAATGTCTTAAAAATATTTTTTTTTTCTTTTAATTATACCCCAAAGTCATCCTCAATGTCTTTAAAGGAAGAAGCGCAGCTGTGTAAGTCAAGATTAAATTCTAAAAAATACTATAATGAGAAAARGCAATCTCTATGATTTATGTTTTTCCAGTTAAAAACTTACACAAAAATACATTTTTATGGTGAGGTTCCACCAATACAAGTGGATTTCAAATACAAGGAGTCTGCTTCCTCAAATACTATTTTCAACACAGAACTCCCTTAAAAAGTATTTGATTACATTGTACTTCATATCTCTATGGATAAATGATAAAATGATTATAAAATGAACATTCAGCTATTCACTGTGATAAGAGAGTTTCTTGATATTATGAATTAGAAAGATCTTAGGCATGGAAATGTACTTGTTAAATTTGGATAACTGGAGTTTTAGATTGACAWAAGCAAAAGTGTAAGCTATAAAAAGGAGAATTTCAGAAAAGAACAGCTCKTGTCTCTCCTCCAGGACGAGGTGACTGCCCACTTCTGACCCCTTCCCCTGCTGCCTGGCAGAGGGTAACTGACAGAGGAATGCAAGGTTGAGAACTCAAAATAATGGAAAAATATGTGTTTTAACAGAATGACTGATTAAGAAGTGGTGCTTCCTGGAAAAGGATAGAATGCACTAGAATCCACAAGTTATGGCTGAAATAATACATTGTTTTAATGACATACATATATGTTCAGAGAGTGAGGAAGATCCCGTACCTAGGCAGGGTAACTAAACAGTATATGTGAAGTTTAAAAATAAATTTTTAAGAATATAGCTGTTGTTCAATGTTGTAGAAAAAGATATATAATAAAAACTGCTTGGCATGAATATAGTGCCATTTCTATTAGAAAAAACAAGTAGCTGTGTTGACAGTATATGGTTGTAGAAACTGCAGCTTTTGTCACTAGGTTAAAAACAAACAAACAAACAAACAAAAAAACCCAGCTACCATCTATTAGAGTGACTACCTGAGAGAAATTTGTTATTTTGCTCATTCAAGTATGTAGTTCTGAAACTGGAGAAAGTGTTCTGTGTTTATTTTCCCTCCAGATTACCTTGAACAAATAAGAAGAAACATTAGACGAAAGGAACTGCTGAGTAAGAAGGTAAGGCACTACTCAACAGGGCACACAGATTCCAATATAACTTTTTAAAAAATTGATAAAAATATGAAGCCACAAACTCTTAATCCCTTAATGTTTTGCCAGTTTTGTTTTCTTTTGTATATGGCATTATTCCAAAGAGATCTCTGTAGGTTTCTCTGTATTTCTGTAGACGTCTCTCCTGCCCRTGTTGCAGTCCTTTTCCCTTTACCTTCAAATTTTTTACTTTCCTTTTTCCACTTTTCCAAATATGTGCCTCAGCATATACCACTCACTATTTCCAGCTTCCAATTTATCTCTGCCACAGCGAGTTTCCAGGTGGAAGGGCCATCTTTGGAAACCCCTGTGGTTTCCAGAAATCCAGCCTTAGCACACAAAACTCATGGCWCTATCTACACTGACAAATAATTTACTTCCTTTAATCATCTCAATCTCATATATATTGTTTTCATTCCTGTGTTCTCTTCTGGGATAAATCAGTGAGTTCACTTGACAAAATCAGAATGTWTTTCTGGAGATAGCTGGCAGACTGTTTTCCTGAGAGAATACAGATAACATGATGTCATGTTTTCCAACACTATTTCAGCAGATCCTACACGCCCTAAGCTCTTCTTTGGTCAAAAGCCTTCAGGGCGTAAAGCATATGCTGTTGGCCTAATACTATAAGAACTTGGCTCTAGTGACCTGAAATCTGAACCTCACACATTAAGGTTCAACATAAAAGGTAGAGCAGTTCAAATGAAAGAATCTGAAATGCTTTCAAATTTTAAAGCTCAAAAACAAGCAAAAAAAAAAAAAAAAAAAAAAATCTGTGGTTGACCACATAGGGAAGGACAATTCAAGCCAAGTGCTTGGTGATGTAGAAGATGCTGGTGTCCTCAGAGAGGGTCTGACTCTCAGCAGCCTGTCCATGAGCAAGTGATTCTGCACAAACTGACCCAGGATGGGGACATCTAGTTCGAGAATATATATCTTTTAWTTTTGTCCATGTAAACAGAAGCATTATCTCCAGCACAAGCTAATAAAAAAGTGGGAATTTTAAGTGACTAAAGCATTTTAATAACAACTCATGTATGGTTAATAAAAGCATAACAACTTTTCATATATATGTATTTGCRCAGATCATCATTCCCCAGGCCATTTCCACATCTCACTGTCTCTATCCAGCGCTTACTTTTTTCTCCATATTTTACTGTAGAGCCTTGTCTATATCTTTGAGTTCATTATCTCACTTTGCCATGATTAACTACATTCTTTCTACATATATAATATATACATATATAACATTTAGGAAAGAATATATGTTAAATTAGAAGTTTTATTCAAACATTTKTATTTTCCCTAAAAAGATATGTAAGTCATGATATGCTCATAAGGGATATTTCAAGAGTCTTGTTCTGCTGGTCACTCACAGCTAATGATAAAGTGAAGAAAGATTTAGAATAAGCAAGCAAAATAAGGTCACGATGGCAGAACAAATAAAGGAGCAATGCCTCTGAAAATTGCAGGAAATGGACAGAGCTAATGCAATCTTGGGAGAGAAATGGGCTGGGCATGATAAGGTGAATGGAAAGCACCCATGGGAAGTGCTGAAAATCAGCAGGGAAACCTGGAATTAGACCTGCAGGCAGCTGGAGTCTGCTAAATACAGAGAAACAGAAAAGACCTATGTCTGATTTAAGTTTGAAAGTTATTATATAAAACTATGATATGGTTTCTGACCTAAATTACTCAATACACAAACCGTGGCAGGCTCAGAAAATGCCTGCAGCAGAAATTAGTTAGATGGAACAGCACACAGGGGATTCCTGATTGCTCTTGCTCTGCTCTTCCACTTCCTAACCACATCGACAAACACCATGTCAGGACTCAAGATACTGGGATGAACAGACATTTTTTTTTTTTTTTTTTTTAAAAAAAGCTCAATGCTACATTGTTTTGCAAACACATTTTGTTATACCACTGTGAAGGTGGCTTTAGGGGAACAGATACTTGCTTCTCTATAGTGAAGGAGGTATGTGACGTTAAGACCTCTGTACACCAGGATACCTGCATACAGACTGGGAAGCATGGTTATACAGTATGTTTAAACTAAATACCATTTTTGTGTGTGTGTATTTGTAATCTGTTTTTAGACCAGCACACAAAATTGTTTCTGCAAATAAGAAATTAATGAGGAAATACAATGTGTGATGTATTGTCGATAACAGCTTTCACAGGTCATGATGTGCACCTCCCATCATGATAACATAGCGCCACACTGTCCTGATGGGAAGATGGGCAGGTTTTGGACAGAATGAAGCCTCCGCACATGGCACTCACTCCCTTGTCACTGCCTATAGCATCCCATACTCCTCTCTCTTTGGGAAAGAAGCTCGTCAACCAGAGGGATCCCTGAGGTGGGTGTTGAACCACAGCTTCATCTCCAGGACTTCTGTCTTGACAGGACCCTGTGCAGCTCCTGGCACAAGCCCCTTCACTGACCAACTTCCTGTGAGTGGGCTTGTTGCTTCATTAGCCAACTAACTCCCTGCCACACCGCCTGGGGATCTCTGCTCATGGATTCCCCCTGGTGTAGCTGGAGGATTGACAGATCATCCTGTCTTTCTGCTCCCCCGGTTCTCTGAGGTCACAAAACTGGTGGGAAGCACACTATAGTCCTTTGTAAGCACATCAGCTTTGCCCTTTCCTTTTCTTCAGAGGTGCTCCATGCTCAAATCACATTGTTTTGGGCAAGGGAAAGGTAGCTAAGCACCACGGATTTTAGAGCACTAGCAGAAACTGGCTTCCACCGTGCTGCAGGCTTTGGCACTCTTGGTGGGCAGAGGTACATCCAGTGGATATGTTGTTCCTCCTTTGAGCTACACCCCAACTCTCTCCCCAGTGTTATTTATTCCCACACATCTCCACCATTTTTCTGTTTTTCATCCCTTTCCTCGGACCCTGAGTGCCACCAGCCCACCCAGCATCAGCCTCCACACAGGCACAGGGGCCTCCTGCTCCAGTGCCATCTGCACAGCTCTGAGCTCTGCCAGATGCACCAAGCCATCCATTGCCTTTGCTAAAGCTCCTCTGGTGGCTACTGCTGCACCTGCATGCAAAGGCTGGCGATCCCTCTGCCTTGGGAGGCGCAGGAACACCCTGGATGGGAGCTCAGAGAGATTTAGGCAAAGTTCTGCATCCTCCCACCCACATGGTGCCAGCAGTGCAACCTCTTGCCTTGAACCTGATCACCTGGAGTCACCAATGCCACTGCGTCATCTGGAAATGCAAAACATGAGCAAAGGGAAGGTGGGAGATCTTTGAGACCCCACAGTCCAGCCACGGTCCTTTGCAGGATACCAGCTGAGTCACGTCCAGCACCTTCACTGAAGTTTTTCCAAGGAAAGGGTAGGTGCAACATCTGACCTTCTCTCTTGGCAGGCTAGTAGAAAGGCCTGTGCACCGCAGGCACCTCTTCTGCTGCAAGATGGGCACTTGGCAAGCTGACAAGTGCTGCTGGAGAGCCTCYGGCCCCGCCAAGGAGGAGGCATCAGGTCCAGCTGCTTCTTGGCCCCAGCAGAGTCAAGGCTCACAAAAGACCAGCAAGACTACACATTTTTGACAAAACTTATCTATTTTTATATATATACTTATTTAATGGGGCCTATCAATAGTGGGGAAACTAGTGAAGTACTGGATAGGATCGAGGTCTTGGGGCACCAAGGAAGCTCCCTGGGGTGCAGATGGAGGGTATTTGGGGTAGCGAATCTGGCAATCTTGATGGCAGGACTGGAAGGTCTTGTCTTGGCTGCCTCCTTCAGTAGCGTTAGCTGTTGCTCTTTGGTGGAGACAGGGTCATAGAATCATAGAATCATAGAATCATAGAATCATAGGTCCTCCCTTGTTGTTTCCTTTTGGGGCCACCTCTGGCCTTCCACACTGCGTGGTAAGGACAGGTCGGGCGCCGAGAGGCCCCCGCGCAGCCTGTGGAGCTGGTTCTTCCCGGGAGCGAGTGGAGGGATGGAGATGCAGGCTGCCCGGGAGCTGGTGGCAGCAGCGCCCGCCCCGTTGGGCTGCTCCACATCGCAGGCTGCACCGCTGCCTCCGGCTGCCGCCTCGGGGCTCTGTCCGGCAGAAGCGCTGGGCTGAGCAGCCTCTGGGTGTCCTGTGGGGAGATAGAGGCCCTTGGGGAGCCTGGGGTGGCCGTGGGGAGATCCTGGGGCAATCACTTTCTCTGTGGGAGCTGCCACCCCTGGCAGGTGCCAAGTTCCAACCTTAGCAGTGCAGATTCATGGGATGAGGAAGGCTGGAGGGCCCCTTTGGAGATCATCCAGTCCTGTCCCCTACTCCAGCAGCAACAGAGCTACCTAGGGAGCTACAGAGCTGCTCTACAGCCACACACAGCCACTCTGCAGCTGCAGAGCTGGGGCCTTGAGCTACGGGCTTCAGGAAAGGCATGTCCCAGCCAGCGCCATGTGCAGCCAGAGGGCTCTTCTAGGGCAGAATTGGGCACCAGGGGAAGAGAAGAGCTCTGCAGATGCTTCCCCTTGGGAAAGAAGCATCTGGTTTGTGTTTTCCGCAAGAAAATTACTGCCAGGCCCCACTGAACCCTCTCTGCCTTTCACCAGTTGCCTTCTTCAGTTCAAGCACAKGAGGCAGCAGCCCTGGCCCAGCACCATTGTCCATGCCGCCTCCTACCTGTGGAGCTGTGAGTGTGCTTCAGGCCCTCCTCATCCGAGGGAGTGCAGAGCAAGGGGAGCTCCTCTCCAAACAGGTCTGTGTGGTGGCAGATGAGGAACTCCACGAGCGCACACAGAGCCTTTGAGATCAACGCCAGGTGCTGGAAAGGTCCTGAGCAGCCTTTCGTGCTCCACACGCATGTTTTGGCACCCCCCAGCTGCAGCTCTGCAGCTCTGCAGCTCCGCAGCTCCGCAGCTCACAGCCTGAGGTGGCCCCGTGCACCCAGAGAGCCGCAGCCCCAGCTGTAGGGCCCCACACGAGGTGTTGCCTGCCGCACACCTTGTCGTTCCTCGCCCGCTGCACGTCCAGGGGCAGCACACTGTCGCTGTCRCTGTCGAGGCTCAGCACACTCGGCCCCAAGCAGATGGCCAGGTTCCTGGCATGCATCCTGTTGCTCTCTGCGCTCTCACTGACGTGGTGCAGCAGCGAGAACAAGCGCTGGAGCAAGAGGAGGTTGGCGCTGGGCAGTTCTGCAGCCACCCTAACGGAAAACAAGACAAAGGCAAGAGCCAGGCAGGCTGCAGGGGCCACTACGCCTCCTTCCTTGAAGCCCCAGCAGTGGCTCTCAGGAGAAACTTACTCCTTCAGTGCCACAATCTCCTCCTCGTGGCTTGGCCTCTCCAGTGCAAGCAGCCATTTCTCGTAGAGGACTGCCATGAGCAGCTTTGAGAGTATGTTCCTCAGGAAGTCTTGCAAGACCAAAGCCCTTGGTTGAAGCTCTCACCACTAKCAGTTGGCAGAGAGGCAGCATCCCTGTGAGTGGGACTCACTAGGAGGCCGCTGGCTTTGAGCCACCTGCCCTCAAAGCTGCTCCTGAGCCCCAAGCCCCCCAAGCAGGGGGCTGCACGATGGCCACGAGCGCTGCTGTCAGGGCAGGAAGGAGGGCCAGCTCCTGTCAGCCTGTGCTCCAGCCCTCCAGGTCAGCATTCCTCCCGCACAGGCTTCCTGAGGAGGGGTTGGCAGCAGGGACTTCCCCAGGGGCATGCAGGAAATCAGGGTCAGAATCAGAGGAATTCCACATCCCTCAGCCAAGAGAAAAGCCAAGCTCAAAGGCAGAAACAGGAGGGCAGCTGCCTTTTTGGCTTTTGGCTTTTGGAGGGCCACCACGGTGAGTCTGGGCAGTCATGGGGCCCATGCAGATTCACCCTATGCTCTCCTGCATAGATTCGCCTGTCAGGACACTGAGAGAGTTGCAAGGGCAGGACCAAAGGCCGCCTCCCTTTGCCCTTGGGGATGAGAGGAGCCCTTGAGGCTGTGCCTGTGAGCAGGCTGTGTGGAGGGGCAGCCCCAGCAGGGCCTCTGTGCTCAGAGTCCCAGCATGAGGGCTGCAGGTGCTGCAGGGCACGAGGAGCCACCAGCAGAAGAGCTCTCTGTGCTGCTCACTTACCTGCAGCGTAAGTGGCCTATGGGTTGGCCAAAGAGAGCCCCATGGCCAGCAGAGCCTGACTGCCCTGGCGAGGTCCCGCTGGGAGCAGCTCCTCTCCAAGGACGGAGCCAGGRGGTTCCTCAGCTTGGCTCCCGCTGCTGCAGGCCAAAGGAAAGCAACTATGAGTTGAGGAAAGCAGACACACACAGCCAGGGTGCCTTGTGCCCCTTTGCAGAGCCCTGTGCCACAGGCATCCCTAATGCAACCCAGGAGGGCATTTTCCTTCTTTGTTGCAAGGAAGGAATGGTGAAGCATTGGTACAGGCTGCCAGGGGATATGGTGGAGTCACCATCCCTGGCACTGCTCAAGAAATGTGTCAATGAGGTACTTCAGGACATAGTTTAATGGTCATGGTGATGATGCATTTTTACTATTGGACTTGATGATCTTAAAGGTCTTTTCCAGGCATAATGATTCCATGATTCTATTTTGCAGTTACCAGTGTTCCCATGGGGTTAAGGTAGAACAACCCTGTCCTGAGAAGAAGACAGGTGGGTTTAGGCCAGTATACAAGACTCCAGCACATTGCACTGACTCTCTTGCAYGTTGCCCACTCTGCAAATAGTTTCTTTTCTGTTTTTTTGTGATGCATTTTTAGCCTGGGGCTTTCACAGGGATTTGCTTTCAGCATCCTATTTGCCAGTGTGCCCAAGCCATTTGTGCCAGGACTTCTCCAGCTTTTCTGCCTCCAAATTGTGCCAGACATTTCTCCTAGGCTTTTGGCTTCTGCTGTGTTGCAGGGATTTGAGGCTCTTGGTGGGCTGRATTGCTGTGGATCACAGATTCCTCTTTTTGCACATCAATTACCTGACTTGTATTCTTTCTGAGGTAGTATTTATCACTTCTGATGGGCATCTACAATCACTAGAAAAGTGTCAGAGACTAAAAAGAATGATAATAAGAGGCTTTGGGAGCCTAACAAAAGCCAGTACCATGCTATTTACTCCAGCCTTGTACTGCTCTTGGCTTTTGATGCTTGTAAGTCACAGTAGACCTGCCTTTAATCTCTACACATGTAGCTTTAGCAGCACTTCTTAGAGGAACATAAATTGAAAGAGGAGAAAAGCAATACAGGGAAAAAATTGGATCTCTGGTTTACAGGCTCTCCGCAGCCCAGGAGTACTAAACAGGTTGTTTTACATGAAGAAACAATACATGGAAGCTGCTGGTCCATTAAAGGGAGATTTAAGATAAGAATTACAACATGGGCAGGAACTTGCTTTTTCTGCATGACAAAGTGATATTGTCAAGTCACTACAGAGGGAGAAACAATCAACTATTACTGCCTGTGCCGTCGTAGTACCCAACACTGCTGTGCATRTAGCACATGATTTCTTCATGCTGCAATGTGATTTGTTGCAGTAACAGCCAAACTTCTGGGATTACAAAGGGCTACAAGAGTTGCAGATCAGCCAGAGTTGTTATTCAGTAAAGATTCTAGTGTTTCAAAATCTGTCATTCMGTAAACTGCTTGAACTATGCATTAGGGAACGCATATAAAAGTAAAGTTTTGGTTTTKTTTTTTTTTCTCTTTAGACTAATATGTGCCAATTTTTTTTTGCATAACCAAAATGGTATTTTGGGCCAAGTCAGAATGCACCAACATTTCAGTTTCAGGATGTCAAAATGTATTGAACCAGACAAGAATTATTTTATTTTCAATACTGCAAGTCTTTCTCCCTAGCATAATGTGCCAAAATTTCAAATTCTTGTTGTGATTTAAAAAGAAATCCAAAATAAAAAAAAGTTTTAAAAGCAGTTAAAATCCTTTCTCAAATTAAACAAAACAAAGCAAAACAAAAMAGACACAATTCTGCCAATTCCAGCTCTCTTTTCCTGTGGAGCACAGTTGTGGCATGAGTTTGAGGCTTGTCKCTGTGAAGGAGTCCTTGCTGGTCGCCTTGCTGGTGAACAAACTCATTGGAAACACCATGGACACTGGCACAGCGAATGTTTTTCTGGCCCCACAGATGCTATCAATGCAAATGTCCTGAACTTTACCAATATAAATATTATTTATAGGAAATRATTAAATAGATTTTTATCCAAGGTGAAAAAGAAAAGTCATGAGACTTCTGATTTTTCCTGACACATTCCTTCAGCAGAGGTATGATGGCAAACTGTGACCTTTGGGGACTTCGTTTTTGGTTTCAGTGACTAAACAATCTCTGAGCTCTCCAGCTTGATTATATACATGGCCTTATTAAAGCTGCAGCCATGTAATCAAAATAGGTGCAAATGAAAGCCCAGTCACAGTCRTTTTGTTTTTGTGATTGCTGTTACACTAGGATAGCTCTCCTTCAATACTTGGAAGAATTCCATATTTTTGTGTTGTCTTATTTAGTCTGTTCTGCTGTTCATTAAAGGAATAGTTACATGAAATGCCTATTACAAAGTTCACGTTTTATTATAAGTCACTTGTTTTTCAAAAAAATGTGTTTTGTTTAATCACGTTTTTTAATTTATTGAGATGATGTTAATGGAGTATTTCTATTAGGAAATTGTCGGAAGGCAACAATTGTACTTATRACTAGCTTTTCCTTCAGTAAAGAACGTTATGGAGTGGGAGTTTGCAATGACACAAGGGCTTGGGGGCAAGGGCAAGGGCTTACTTCTCTGTAGCAGAGTTTAGATAGCATTATTATCCTGTCAAGAATATAAGCTTGAATGTCAAATTAGCTATTTTTATGTTCTTGAGTGGGTGCAAATATCATTGTATATATCTTACTGCAGCTGAAATGTCAGTCASCAGCCTCGTGATAAACTTGCCTTTAGTGAATGTTTCTGACAATCTTAACTTGAGGAATTAGCAACTTGCTTAAGTTCACTTGCTCCCTTGGCTCCTCCCTGCTCCTTCAAGGGACTTAGCAACAGTTAAGTTTTCTGTTGGGCAAACAGAAGTAGGATGTGACACCCAAAGGAAGTAACTTAGAGTCATCAGAGCATGAAACCCATTGCACACTTTCYACAGCTATAAGAGCTATAAGGGACTTTATTCTTCACATAATATCTTTTTTATTGCTTAGTGTCCATATTATAAGAGGAATCCACTACCTAGGTTGTTAATGAGACCTGCAAGTGGTCCCCTATCCTTAGTGATAGGTCTTAGACCTTCAGTTAACTCTTCAAAAAACCTCTTAAAACTCTGTCTTAAAACATTGATGCCAAGCCCTTCAAGGTGACGAAGAGCCTGATTGTTGTAGCTTGTAAAATTCTACCGTGATTTCTAGTTCTTCAGACTTCTGAATTTAATTTGTTTTCTGGGGAATAGCAACCATATTTAAAAAGAAACCTATCATATCGCCTTCTGTTCTATTAAAAAGGTATTTTTCCTTACATAATCATGGCATCTAAAAGAAAGGTGTGAGACCAAGGTGTGTGATCTACCTCTACTGCTTTTCTAAGCAATAAATATTCCAATACTGATTTCATTCTTGTGGACTAAAAGATTGGACAAGTTAAAAAATAGGATGCAGGCAGTCCTTTATTTTTTTTCAAGCTGCTGTTAATGTGACTTCCACTTCTTTTGAGAGACAGAAAATCTGGAGACAACGTGCAATCATAGTTGCATGTGTCTCTTGAAAGTGCTACTGCAGAAGAGGTGAGTGATAGCAGCAGCTCGGAAGTGGAGTGTTATTATCTTCTTCTTGTCATTACTTTATCAGGTGCTTGTGTTCGATATGGCAGGCTGTGCATCCCAACCTGAGACACTAGTGATCAAAGGGATGTCTGGGAGGCTCCTGCTTATCATTGTTCTGCTTCCCAAAGGTTGCATTAGCTACACTAAGATAATGGTGACAGGGAGGAACTAGTTTACTACTCTGGAGGAACAGTTGTTAGTTGCTCTGGATCATGAGGGAAACTCATGAGGATACTATGAAACAGAGTTATAATTTCTTCTCTATCCTCATTCCTACAATAACACAGCAATGTCCTGGGCAAACCATAAATCTGAGCAAAATTCTTAAATGAGAGGTATTTTTGATTTGACTTGGAACTTTGTTTGACTTCTCTGCTATGCCCCAACTCTTAAATGATTCACCTCAGTGACCAGAAGAATTGCAATTTTGCGAGGATAGGACAGCAGCTGATGCGTGTGTTGGCAGACAGACCATGCGTGTTGACCTCTGTCTCCTGGCGTGGAGCCCTCATCCCAGCAGGAGCTCTGGGCTCACTGTGGGACACAACGCCATGTCCAGACCATCCTGCTGAATGGCCTCCCTGGTGACAAGGCTGACACTTACATCCAGAGCAAATGCATAAGGCAGGCTGTTCTTCTGAGAATAACTCACACAAGGCTTTTGCAGCTGACTTGTATTCTAATGTTGACAGGTAGGAGCTGTGGGGACCATGAAGTTTTTCATCTGTTTCATGTCTCCAGAAGGTGTGACAGTAAAACAGCCATGCCAGGCATTTTGAAGCAGTGTATTCGTTCCAAAGGCACTGCTATTTTTTGTCCTCGTTGTTCATAAAGCTGTTGAGTAGCCAGGCCTTCATGTGTCACACTATTGTGACTATGTGTCTGCACTATTGCTGACTCACATGCTTTGACATTTTACTGTGGAAATTGGTAAAAAAAGGTCTGATTTGTGCTGTATTCTTAGCCTCAGCATTTGAATATCAGCTTGAATCACTGGTAGATAGTAGAGAGGCAAATGTGAGTAGCCTAAAGTATTCAGAGTTCATTATAATATCAAAGTAAAGTCATGTGGGAGCTGAGGAAAAACAGTGACTATGGGGCACTAGAAATGCCTGTTTCATTATGAGTTTCTTTGCACATGTTAATTTAATAATATTTCTAATTTTTAAGTTATTCTTAAAGGATATATTGTTTCTGCTTGTACATTTTGAAAGATATAACTTGGACACTGTAGACATAGTTTTGCCCTCAGTAACTCACTATCTACTCTTTTGGACCCTTACTCAKGACTTCCAAATGGATCTAAAAAATACTGGGAAAATCATCCTTTTTGTTTCCTATTCTACTGAAGTATGAGTATTATATTAGACGATTTTACTGAGGAAGTATGGGACTGATAAGAAAGGGAATTTATATTTAAAATTAAATCTGCACTAAGTTTGCTAATACTTTCAACTTTTTATATTTTATTAGCGAATTTGCTTATTTATGCATATATATGTATATGTATGATATATTTATATTCATAGGATCACAGGATAGCACAGACTGGAAGACACCTCAGGAAGTCTCTAACTCAAAATTTCTGCTCAGAGCAATGTTAGTCGTGGGGTCAGACCAGACTTAAAAGAACTTAATCTAATGGGTCATTTAAAAATCTCCAGGGATGAAGATGGCATAACCTCTTTGAGCAATAAGCTCCACTGCTTGACTGTCTTCATGTTGAAAAAGATTTTCCTTATACCTCATATGAACCTCCTTCGTTTCAACTTATGCCTGCTGTCTCTCATCCTCCCACCATGCCTTCCTGTGAAGAACCTGGCCCTATCYTCTTGACACCTGTTTTCTGTCCATTGACTTTTTAAAAGAATCCTTCTGAAGATCTGGTGGATATTTCTTTAGAACTTCTATTTTGACTTTGGCTCCTAAGGTCCTAGGATAATCTGGAAATTTTTATTCACTAGATAACTGAATTTATTTTAGTATGTAATGTATTTACATGACTTGTAGCAAAACTGAATAAGTGTTTTCAGTGGGGCAATCTGAATACCTGTTATATACATTTTCAGAGAGTGAATCTTTACTTGATTAAAATAACAAAACCCCAAGCTGAGAAGCCTAAAGGAGGCAGCAAGCTACAGTAAATGTGCACTGATAACTGGGAAGATATAACAAGAAGAAACACACAAGTCCAAGGAGGAGGTCCCCAGGGTTTTCTCTTAAATGGTTTGGAGGTGAGCCTAGCAGCTGCCACAGCACTAGTCATTATTTTCAGCTCTGATTCCTTCTTGTAGCACCTGCTCTATTAACTGTGTGAGAGAGAAGCTAAGGACCATATAATCTTGACAAGAGAGAGTGAAGGAGTCTTGTAGTAGTCAATATAGTGATATAGGATTAGTTAAACAGAACTTTAACTTATAGGACCAGTTAAACAGAAGTTGCTCAAAGTATTAGTCTGATCAAATTCCAGCTTATGGAACCTAAGAGTGAAAATGCCTTTCCTTAGAAGAAGGCTAAAGTGGGCACCACCATTGTAAAAGTGTTTTTGAAAACAAGTTTTGATTGTTTAATTGCATTGTCTTCCTGTTCTCAGAACTTCTGGGTTTGGGAATTTAAAAGTATATGACATGCCACAGTATTACTAGAGATACATCTTTCCCAGTACTTTCCTAGTCTTCTATGGGAAGCATCCATACATCCATACACATCCATGCATACAATGACTGACATCATTGTGAGAAGTTCAAGCTTGTGGAGGAAGAACAGAGCAAAGGGGTCACRTTGCCAACCAGCACCCAGAAACACAGAGCAGGGGCCTTTACTGCTGCAAACTTGAAGCATGCGACCTTTTCAGAAGAGAAGCTTCAGAGCAGAAGTTGCTGCATAGCTGCTATACCTATTTCACTCAGTGCTGTGGCTCCCTTCTTGCAACTATCCCACACTAATAGGTGCCCCAGTGGCACCTATTCAATATTTTTAATTCCACTATCGCCAGGTAATAGCTACTGTCACCTTCTGTCTCGTCCCTTCTATTTTAAATTTCTTGATTGTTGCTAGTCCCACGTCATGATATGAAATCCCCTTCTGCATCTAGCTTTATAAATTCCCGTAAGAGCAATTCCATTCAACACTTAGATCTGGGACACAYCTCCATCAGTGATCTCATTTCTCATAAAACCTCCCTAGTGCTAACCAAACTAAAGTGTGGTGCACTAAAGATTTCACCACAGCCTTGTGGTCAGCGGGTTAATCATTTTGCAAAAAAATTTCCTGCTATCCTGCTGACTTTAACATTTGTTGTCTCTTTATAGTGTTACTTCACAGCCCTATAGACCCTGACATCTATCAGTGATCATCTATCCTCTTCACTGACTGTCCTGTAGCTTGTTTGGATATTGGTTAAAACATCTGGAGAATTCTACMTGATGACTAGTCATCTCCCAAAATYTTGATGAAGATTTAAGCATCTAAATAGGCAGTAGTTATATGTGATCTGATTGAAATTCTATCCAGTAACATTTTTTTAGAGTAGGAGAAGGGAGATGATGGATTCTAAACAAAATGGATTCAGCTTGAAAAATGAGAATGTTGTGGAGTGCATAACAACCTTTTGGAAGACAAGAATATGTGACATGAGGAAGAAAGAACAATTGCTTTTGTGGAGAAGTACTGCAGAGACTATGTTTGTAGTTAGCAATAAATAGAACAAAAATGTCTCCTTAAACATATCCTTTTGTTTCTCCATGCCAGAAAAATCAGAAAGGAACATATTGAGCTTGTTTCATGAGAAATGTTTTAAGGAAGCAACAGAATGCAATTGAGAAAGGGAGCTAGGGCCTTGAGGAGCTCCAGGTGTACAGGCTGCGTGCAAAGAGATACTGGAACACATTCAGGCAAATAGAACAAGAGGAGATTGAAACAGAATTCACCTTTTTTCATCAGGTTTGGGCATTCGAAACCAGAGCCTTGCTTGTTATCAAGCCATTTGTTATATCCGCAAGAGACATACTGAGAGCAGAGAGGCCTCTTAGAAATATCCTCCTCGCTTTAGCTGGCTTGACTTCTTGCCAGTCGTCACTGTCTCCCTGTCCRGTTTTGTAAAGGATTTCTTGCTATTCCCTGACATCTCACACTCCTTACAGGTTACTGTGATCTATAAGAAGACAAATTTGTTCTAAGGAGAAGGAAATGTTGAAAGCCAGCGGTGTCTGCAGTGTTACCTTTTTTATTCCTTAAACTTGAGAAATGACCTTAATGTTTACCTTCCATTTACAGGGCAGGTTCCTGCCTCACTCACTGCTGTGTCCACCTCCCTAAAACAGTACAAACAGTACTTACTTGTTAGTGTTGACTGCATGCAATAAAATATTAATATTTTCAGAATCGACACTTTTATTGCAGTTATATTACCTTTATTGTTAGATATATGTTAGATATTTCTATGCTCARTTGCTACCAGAACAGAAGTGTTTGATAAACTGAAGGCTTTCTCTAGAAGAATCCTGTTTTTACAGAGCAGTCAGAACAATAGCAGGCCCTGGTCTGGGGGCAGTGAATGCAAATATCATCACTGATACGAATAAACTACCCTTAATACTTTGTTCATAAAATTATGCATGAGAACACTTAGTAGCCTGCACAAATTAAGCAACATTTGAGGATAAAAGTGAGTCATTAGGAAGGTTCACCTATCATTATGCCTAAAAATAAAAATATATTAGGAGTATTTTAAATAGGGAAGCATTTTCAAGAAGAGTAATTCTTTCTCAGATAAAAAATGACATCTTTTATAATGTCAAAATCTGTCTGGAAAATTATGTTCCGTTAGCTTCAAACTACCTTTTTTTTTTTTTTTTTTTTTTTAAACCTTCATCTGTTTTACTCTCAGGTTTTCCCAGAAATATCCACAAGATCTGAAATAATTCAAGTTAAACTCATCAGAAACCCACCTGTAGGGATAGCTCTATTTTTGAGAAAACTACAGTCCAGTTTTGCCACTTCTGACTTTCTCATCAGCAATACAGAAAATGGCATACATATGTAAACAGAAGCTAGCACAGATAGAATTACACTACTATACTGTTTTTCATTAAAAGAATAGACCATCCCAAGGACATCTGAGGAGCACTGTTGGATGCATAGGAGGAGACACAGGTCACCTCTATCCTCTGCATGATTTGATCTAGTYCAGACATTCTAAAACACATGCATCCAATACTCAGGCTGAGTTCAGCGTGGTTTTAAATTCTGAGTTCTGAGTATTTTGCACAGACATATTTTTGCATATTAAAAGCCATACTTTCATACTATGAAAAAATATGCAAAAATATGTCTGTGCATACTTTCATACTTTCATTTCATTCCACTTTTTGCAGGATGCATTAATAGTTGAGTACTAAAATATTTATTTTATACACTGGACCTGTCATTTTTGCACATGAAGAACTCACAGACACAAATAAATGCTGCTTTTAAAGTGTTGTCTGGGTTTTGGTAAAAAGTGTAATTTTCCTGCTCTGTAAGTACAGTGCAAGTGACATTTGGAGAACTGTGTTGATGTCATGTCTTTCTCTGTCTTTTTATCTCTTCCTCTAAAAGCATTTTCCTGTAAATCTGTGTAAAGCCATTTATACAGTTATTTTAAATCATGTAATACTTTTATAAGGAATGAACGAAACAGTCTTCAGAAGGCAATGATATTTCCATATGTGAGGTCTTAGCTTGCAGGTATATCTACATTTTAGGGCAAATATTCTGCTTCAAAATACTGATTTTAACTTGGGTTATTCAAATGAACATATCTCTTTCAAGGAGTATATCACTGTTTATATCATTAACATTTACCTTCAAAATGTAATGTAAGATAGTTAAGGTCTTTGAGGAATTGGTGAAGGCCAAATACAGTGCCTATCCATAGAGAGAGATAATCCAGAAAATTAAACAGCAGTTATCATATACTCAATACTAGAAGGATATTAGAACAATTTATTAAACAATCAGTTTGAAACAATCTGGAGGATAATAAGTTGATAAGAAAGAGCTAATATAGATTTGCTAAAATCAAATCCTGACACAAAACAGCCCAGTTTCCTTCTTAGACAGCATAATTGGCTCAGAGGACAAAACAAGAAGCAGATGAGAGCTTGAGTAAGGCTTCTTAGGGTGCSCCCTCTGACACTCAAGGAAATATGTTTTAGTGGAAATTCTAGTAAGACTGATGCACAAGTGCTTGAAAAACTGTAATGGAATAGTCATTATCAAATGCTTTCTGTCAAACTATAAGGGTTTATCAAATGCAATATAAATTCTATCTTCACTAATGACTTGGGATGCTGGGAATAGAGAGAAACAGTCTATTTTTAGCAGACAGAAGGGCCTTAAAAACACACATRCAAAGGCCTGAGTAGACAGAACTCAGCTGGACTGAACAGGATGAACTATGCTGCCTCCCCCCTCCTGCTTTCCCCACCTCCTATGCTTTTAGCCTTTGAGACTACAGAATCTCCTTGAGGATATTGAATATGACATCACCTAGTGATATTCTTCAGCTATCTCACACTCTTTCTCAAGAAATGAGATTCACAAGTACAGTACATTTAAGCCCATTAGGGCATCCCTTCAGAGTCAACCTCTTTTGCCTTTGCCAGTGCTTTGCTTTTGCATTGAATTCACTGGAGGTGTGGATTTAAATTACCAAGATGAAATGCAATTGCAAAATACAAAGTAGAGGTAGAAATCAAATGCATAAATGGGGAAATGGGGAAAGTCTTGCCAAGCAACTGTGCTATTTCTGTATGTTGCAGTGAATCAGAAAATGAAAATAAGTCAACTAATGTGGTACTTAGCAAAATGGCAGGTAAATGACATTCTTGAGGGTATTAATAGAAGAATCACACGCAGGGAGACATGATTTTTTGCTTTAGCAGTGAAGGACTACTTGCATGGTCATAAATCATTTCTCATATACAGTATATGAAGTGTATATCTATATATACTCTATAGATACTATATATAGTGTATATATATACTAAATATATAGTATATATATACTATATATACCATATATATACTATAGTA
>NW_020455027.1:379595-437214 GCF_003342845.1 Nothoprocta perdicaria
TTCTGATTTGCACTTATATTTTGCATAGGCATTTAATGTCTCTGATAACTCATGTGCATGTGCTCAGCCATCAGTTAGTGGGAGGGAAATCAAGCCACGTTAACTAGCTATAAATGTTCACATTGCCGTGTGTTGAGTGTATGCAGAAGAACAGTTATATCTGATTACTGAACATGGAAGTCCTTGCATAGGAAGTTGTGCAGGAAATTTCCATGGATTTGATGCACACAAGTGGCAATGTTCTAATGTGGCCTTAAATCTTTAGTGAAACAAACTAATAAGCTCCAGTGATTTTAGAAAACTACTCAGCAAAAAAATGACCTCAGGAATAGGGAGCCTTAACAAAGAAGAAAGTTTCCTTTCTGATATCCCTTCTAAAATACTGCCTTACCTCAGAGATCTCCCCTAGTCAGATGTTCTCCCTACTCCCTCTCCTTTCATCACTGTAAAGACCACTCATAGTCTTCTCACTGCCCAGGAAGCTTTAATGTAAAAGAAATAGCACATGAGCAGCAAGACTGCTTATCTCAGATGATCAGATTAGGAGTAAAGAGAAACTTGACTCTGTTTGCCCTTGAGCCATTAAGTTTGGACAAGGCCAAAGTTCCTTTGCAAACTTTGGGTTGCCATCTTCCAGCAACATTTTCTCTCTTGGCCACTTAATTCCTTGTTTTCACTGATCCTTGCCCATTGGATGGTTTCTAGAACAGAGGAGAATATGTTTCTTTGTTTAGTTCTACCAGGCTAGATATGGTAATGCAGTCTGTATCTCTTGGAGTTAACAGGCATTATATCCAAAGTGTCCACTGCTCATTTTTGTTACTAAGAAGGAAACTCAATGGTATCAGTGCTTTTTCTTCAAATGCCCTCCGGAACCTTATCTCCAGAATGGATTGGTTAATATCCTGCTGTGATCTGAAGAGAATTCATGACCTTGAAGTCTGAGGGAAAGAAGACTGAAACAACAATGATGTGCAACATGCACCCTGCTTATCAGCCTAGTTCTTTAGAGGTCTCTCTGAAGATCTCTGTTCTTTTTTTTTTTTTTTTTTNTTTTTTTTTTTTTCTGTGCAAAAGCCATACAGTCATTGCTAAGCATGATCTGTTAATGCAACATGTAAACGTTCAATTATGTATCATTACACATTTATGCTCTCCAGCAATTATTAATAAGCTCAAGTGAATACATTTTCAACTGGACAAATCCTTTTAAAAACATATTTCTTAAATATTTTTCCCATAACTAATGAATCCCTCTCACAAAGGAAAAATAAATTAACATATCCTTAGCATTTTCCAGAGTGAAATGCTCAGTTTGTGTTTGTGTTGGTCAGTTATATTTTCTGTCTGACTGAAGGAAATTAGTTTGAAATCAGTGTATGCATGTTTCAGTTCACAGAAACACACAATATAGATGGAACGATGTATAAAATATTTACTTTTTGGTATAGCTATCATTCATTAAAAGCATATAATATTATGTTGCTGATGCCTTTTGTGAAGCAGAAATCTATATATGACATAACTACTGTAAGTGCTTTTATGAGCTGTATGAATTTATTTTCTTTTTCTCCGGCAATCTAATTACAAACATGAAGGACTCCAAACAGAATTCTCTTGTAATACATTGGAATAAGAAAAGACATTTAAGAATCTATGACCTGCACTATTTCTATACCCTTGTGACACCTGTAATTGTTGTCTACTGTCATCAATAAGTCTTATGTCAGAGTATAAATAGTATAAATAGTATAAATAGTGGACAGTAGAAGACTGTAGTAGAAGCCTTCTTTAGCTGTGTATCTGAATGAATTCCAGAAGTACTTAATCCTTTGTGCACTGCTGCTTTGGCAAACTTCCTGAGAGACAGAGTAGATGCACTTCATCTGAAGAAGGAGAGCCATAAACATAGAGATAAGTTGGAACAACTTCAATAAGAATAAAAATTACTCTAGTCTATGGCAATGAAAGAAGAAAAGGGCACAACACTTTGCAAAGAAATATATAGAATAATAGAGCATGGTAACAACCTGATCAAGATCAATAGCTGACTAGCGTAAGACCAAGAAATAGCCTGAACTGGGAAGAAGTATCCAAAGAAAGAGAATGAGAGATAACAAACAATATCCATGTATAAGCAAAACGAAATTAGAAAGAGAATAGCTAGTCAATTTAGTCATCTTCAAAATTGGTCAAATGCCTTGAGAGCAGTAAAAGAAAAGGTCAGTTCATTGCTTACGGTAGCACATATGAGTGCCTTTGAGATCTTATGATTTCTTGTGATAGAAGAGGGCAGCTGACAGCAGAGCAGGAAGCAACAGGGTGAACATATATCATTCCTGGCTGTGACCACACTGCGAATGTGTCTAGATGGCAGGGATGTTTTTTAAATGGGGAAAAAAAATCCTCTGTATACAGCTCCAATGCGTAAGTGTGAATGTTTGGGGCATTCATGCTGGCTGAGCACAGCTAAACCCTCTCCTTTTGCACAGACTTTGAGGGATGATCACGAGAGAGATGAAAGGAAATACTCTACCTCAAAAGCACATTTGAGCAGGAACATGGAACGTTAATGCAAAAGCACATTTGGGTAGACCTTTCTTGATGTTAAGTTAAGTAGCAAGGGGAATGACATATTGAACAGTGCAATAAATTGTCAATACCTGTGATAATAGAGGAAATTATCCTGCCTTGATTTTTAGATGGTATTTCTGTAGTTTTATGAAGAATTAATTCAGGGAACACTTTTGTTGATCTAGACAGAAAATTATTTTAGATCACTAGAATGGTTCCTATTGACCTTATTCTGGTTATTCTACTTAGAAAGCTTCATGTTTTTAGAAACTCACTTTCATGATCCTTAACTCACAGTGCACATCTGCCTGGTTGTTTGACTGCCAAGCTTCTAATCTGTCATAAGAGTTAATAGGAATACATACTGTTGTTGAAATGTCATTATCTTTTAATAGTTATTTTCCAAAGTGCTCAGCTGCCCTTGATTCTGTACTCACAGAATCACAGAATGGTTGAGGTTGGAAGGGACCCTAGAGTTCACCTAGTCCAGCCCCCCTGCTCCAGCAGGGACACCCAGAGCACAGGGCATAGGGCGGCATCCAGGCGGGTTTGGAAGATCTCCAGAGAARGAGACTCCACAGCCTCTCTGGGCAGAGGTTTGTCCAGGGCTCTGTCACCCTCACAGTAAAGAAGTTCCTCCTCATATGGAAATGGAACTTCCTGGATTTTACCTTATATCCATTATCTCTTGTTCTGTCACTGGCTGCCACCAAGAAGAGTTTGGTCTCCTCCTCTTTACATTCTCTGCTCATGTATTTGTACATATTGTTAAGATCCCCTCTCAATCTTCTCTTCTCCATGCTAAACAGGCCCAGCTTTCTTAGTCTTCRCTCACTCCCAGCACTCCTAATGCTTCAGTGGTTGCTGTGAGGCTATTCCTTGTACCTACCATGGCAGCTCTTTGTGGGAACATGAGCTTTTGTGCAGCTGTATTTCTGGAGCGTGCCTGAGTCAAGATAAGCATGCAGAGAGGAGGTTTGTGCAGTCCCATCTGCTCATTCTGTGTCTTCAGAATGTCTTATCTCCTTTCTGGCAAGCCAAATTCAGCAAGCCTTGTTTCCTAATGGATGCAAAGTCTCTGGGGCTGACTGCCCTCATGGTAGCAGGCATGTGAAAGACCCAGCAGCCTGCACCTTGTTGCTGGAACTGGGACCCTAAGACAGTGTAATACCYGGACAAGCAGACAGCCCTCTGCCACTAATCATCTTCAGCTCAGTTTTTACTATTTCAAAAACATCKTAATCATTAATCACATCCTTTTCCTTTTCAGATTCTAGAGATCTTTGGTTGTAACCTTGAAGAGTTAACTTGGTGGGGATTTGGATATTTGATAGTTTTATGATCATTCTTGCTGCTGAAATAAATAGATTGCAGGAAAAAGTACTGCATTTGCAAGACCTTGATTATTTCATACCATGATACAGTAAATTTTATGGAGAAAATAATTGTGGGCAAATCATTAAGTCTGTATTCATCCCATGCTCAAACAAATTTCACAGGGATTCAAGATTTCCTCTGATCTCATGGAAAATGATATTGCTTGCCTAGGATACGAAAGCTTTTTATTTGTCATTCCAGCTGGTATGTGTAGTTAGATGGGAATCACGCAAGATTTTATTGATGTTAGCAGTGTCAATGTGTGTCACTAATTGTGTGATATACATAATAACTGTTTTTTCAATACTTTGTACTTTATTTTTTTTCTCTTTGTTTTTCCGCTTGATTTTAAAATCAAGATCAAATAAATCAAATGCCAATATATTTTGACTGCCTTGGTATTTGAAATACTTATTTGAGAAGAAAAAAAAGGAATTCAGTAATTCAGCTGTTAGCTCCCTATAAAAAACTATGCATAGCTCTCTCTAAATCTCAAATTAGTTATCCATCCATCCATCTATCCATCCATCCATAAAAAAATAATACTTAGGTCATTTTGAAAATACAAGATTTAAAATACAATACTTAAAATTCAATGAGTTATATGGCTATTATTTGAGCTCTACTTGTTAACCCTTTAACTATATTGACCAGCTTGATAGTCTATCTCTCTCACTACGTATTTACCCACTCTGTGATTTATTTCATGAGTTATGCCGATGGGTAAACTCATGATTCCCCATGCATTTTTTTTGCCTTATAAGTTTCACTGAGATCAATATTCTGTATATTATTMTAATTCTCCTACACAAGACAAAATTATTTGCAGGAAATCTTTCAAACATACGGCCATAACTCAAGCCAAACTGGAATTGGAGGTGGATGAGCAGGAGAGTGGATTAGTTCTATACCAAATATCTGCAAGAACAGACTGAAAAACAAACACAAATCATGCTAGGCAACATCACAACACACTGCACACATAAATAAATCACCAACACATTCTGAAGAAATACAACAGGGAGTCTAGTTGAGCTCACAGTCTACARATACGTTTTTCCAATTAGCTGCCAGTCTTTTTAGAAAGGCATTAGTCTGGCCTTTAGCTTTTCATTTGATCATTTGTACAGTGTAGGTTTTCAGTAACATAACATTGTAAGTGGTGGTGCTGATTTCATGTTCTTTACATTGTAGAAACATTGTAAGTCAAAAACAGTTTTAAAGAAAAGAAAAAATTTAGTTTGGGAGCATTCTAAACTATAGAAAGAGAGAAATGAGCTGAAGACTGGATTTTTTTTTATTGRTGTTTCTGCAGTTTAATAGCTTTATGTAGCTTTATGTGGAGTACCAAGTAGGGCCTCTGAATAACAAATGTAACACTCCTTAGTTAAATTTCCATATTTTTCCTGTGTAAATAGTTTATAGATGTCTGTTTGGGCTGATGTCTCAGTTATTTCTCAGGCCTTTTGTGCATCTCAWTATGCTGTCTTCCCTAGGATATTCCCTCTATTCCTAAGGGATGTCTCTAATCTGCCCCTTTCTGCATCATTTGTCCTTGTATTGCTGCTGAGCCCGACAGGCAATGAATAATTCAACCCTCCTTCTCAACTTAGGCCTAAGGAAAAGATAAATTCATAATCCTGCAGAAAGTTGCTGCCAGGAGCTGGAATATCACCTCTCCTCTGCTTGCTGCTTCCCAGCTTTCCAACCTCATCCCAGTGCCCAGCCGCTTCCCAGGCCAGGTCTGTCCTGCTCCTGCTGCCCTACTGGTGGCCCTCGGTGCCTGAGGATGTTCTCCAAAACAGGGAAATAATTTATTTTAGCCCAGTTGCTAAGCTAATGAAGAAGTGATGATGGCCAATGACACAGAGGCAACATGAGTGCTCCTCCTCCTTTATTCTCAGCTGGAAGTTTATAATGACTACTTGACTTCCTTTCATTAGGAGTAAGATCTTTTCCTTCATAAAAATCTCCATGGGGACTTTTTGCTGACAGAGGGTTCTAGGGACTTCTGGCATCAAAACAATAGCTAGAGTCATAGCTAGGGAATAAGGAGGTCCACACATGAAACCATCCCTACTTGTTATTTACAAGAAGATTGAACTTCACTCATACAGCTTTTGCTAAACTATCATTAGGAAATAAATGTTTCAACAGTACATGAACTGCTGCTTGAAAAGTGCTCACTACTTTTTAAATCTTTTACTTTCATTGCATTCTCCCACAATTTTAATGCAATTATCTATTAATTTTGTGGGACTGTGTGAGTACTCCTCTTTCACAAACCACTTCTTTAAACAGTGAGTTTCTCATGTATAAGTAAGTGGCTGTGCTCTGGGTAAGATTGCAGATTCCACAGAAGTCTATCCATTCAATTATTTAACCTTGATAATGAGAAAAGGTTGATATAGTTAAGGTTAATGAGCCAATTATTCAAGAATACTAGCCATCAAAGCACTTTTTTTTCTAGTTAACTATGCACATTCATTAAAGTCATCCYATCATTTTCTTTTATTGTTGACCGTTCCAATAAGTCATTATCAATAAGAGATCTAAGTGTTCAAGGATCAATATCTCTGACTGCCTAAAAATACTTGAACTATAAAGTAGTTAAGAACATTTTTTTAATTCTATTACCTGATGTCAGCAAATTGATTATGATCTCCTCAACAGAAGGTCCCTCAAGCAGAGAAGAAAAGCAGAGAGGACAGTGGGGATACACACCACTTCATAAAACTGGTTGTATGAGCAGTTCTTCCCCTTGCATCCCTTTGACTGATGTTGAAATATTTTAATTCTTCTACCTCTTGAATACTCCTAGTTACCTGCCATCCCTAAGCTCAGATCCCTGCTACATTTTCTCCCCAGACAAGTTGCAGTTGGTGCTGTAGATACTTTGCAGAATGATTTTGTGCTGGCTGTACATGTGCATTAGTCAGAAACCTATTGCAAAGTCTATATTGTCATATAATGCAATCTTCTTATATCCTGTGTTATGACAACAAGGTTCTCTATTTATTATTTGTTACTTGTATTTCAGTTTATGCTTTATGAAGACACTTTACCCAGAAATATCGGAAGCACTTWAAGAGAGAGATAATCGAGTAGAAATTAGTGACTAGAACAAGAATAAATTTTCATGTAGATGCTCTCTAGAGGTTGACTTTTGTCACTGTGGTGTATAAAACACTTAAGAGAAGTCAGAAGGAAGCAATATGATAGATGGGAGTTGATGTATAAGATGGATATACCCTTGAATGGACAGAAAATTCGTATTTCGACAGAAGTGTTTTTCAGACATATTGTGAGTCAAAGAATACTGGTATAGGGGTTGATGATAATTTTCACAAATTCAAGCTTACTCCAATCTTACAAAACTGCCACAAAGTGCAAACTACGAGAAACACAATGTAAGTCTGCAGAAGTCTGCCCAGAGCTAAATGAAAAATGCAAATCATCTTTAAAGGATTAAATTCTGTTAAATGTTGGTAGTCAGAGTGGCACATTTTTTTACAGCATACAAATGTTTCAGGTTGTGCAGTAAAGGTTAGTAGCTTTTGTTGTCCAAGATTTTTTAAAAATGAAAGTGACCTCATGCATATATTTTTAACCCCACCTAAATTGTGAAAGTATTAGTCTCAAGCCATTCGAACCACAAGTATAACAGCTAAAATGAAAATTCCTATATATACGAGGTTTGTTTACTTCACAGAAATGAAAATAGCAGACTAGACAAATACAAAGGGACTTTTGTACAAATAGCTTTATTGATTGCCAAAAAGCAAATAAACTGGAGAGTAGAATTCCCTCCACAAAAAGACAAATGCATTAGAAATCTCAAAGACATTCTTCAACTTGAAAGACTGCAATGTAGCTCCTGGAAAATATCACAGAACATTGACTGGAGTGTTTTATCCAGGAGTGTGCTATTAAGCAACCAGCAGATTCTGATCTGTGATAGTTTTAAAACAAATTTTGAAACTATTTCATTGTGGTTGCACCAATATTTCTTTCTTCTATTTTCTTTTCCAGTGATTACAATTATTATGGTTTTATAGGATTACTGCATTATTAGTTTGAAGCTTTGCTAGGCCCCACTTCAAATATTCGTTATGCTGTTAATTTACAAATTAACACACTTAGAAAATTTTTAGTATTATTGTATTATTACATTGTAAAATGTTATATTTTTATTTAATTCAATGCTAACAGATGCAATGAAAAAATTAATGAAAATTAATTAATGAAAAAAAAGGATTTATTTGTTGTTGTTTTTTCAATATTGTTTTTCCAAAATTTATTCCAGCTATTTTTCAAGGACAATATTCATATCATTTAGATACTTTTGGGACAGAAGGTTAATTTCTGACTGGTTTGACTAGTTGCAACCAGGTTTTCTTGTCTTCTCAGGGTGAATGGTCCCCCAATTGTTTTGTCCATGGAGCTGACTCTCCTTGTATATAGTGTGGTGGTAAAAGGCTGTAATAAATTTCATAAAGAGGATAAATTAGCTCAGAGTAGACTTACAGAAAACAAAACCTTGGAAGGATCTTAGAAATAAATAGGCATTTAAAAATAAAAATATCTTCATATTTGAAGATATGAACAAAATTACAACTCAGCTTACTATAGCAGATAAATAATTAAGCATGATCCCAATCATTACACTTTCTATTTAAAACATCTGTCTTACTGTGCCTGTTCACTGGCATCATATGTWGTATTAACTGCTGTAGTATTAACTGCTTACTGTAGTATTAACACTGTAGCACAGTATCAATACTGTAGTATCAACTGCTTTAAAATGCGCTACTATACACAGTTTTGTTAAATGTGGTATTGAGAAAACTTCTCAAAATCAGAAGAGTGAAGGGAAAAGGATTTCATAAGAGTGATGTTTCTTTGCTGTACCTGCTGCTTGAATGCTTTTCAAAGGGAAAAAGCAAGCCTTAGGACAGAGCCAGGCAGTTCTTCTGGACTCAAATTTGCCTTGAACATGGCACATGAACATGAGAAAGCCTTTAGTGACTTGATGCTTCTACTCCATGTATCTATCATGTGAATCTTAGTTGGTGACATAGCCATAATTTCTGTGCATGGAAATGAAACTCCCCCCACCTTTGCTCAGATGTTTATTTTTACACATAGATGGCACAAAGATGGCATATAGAAACAGTTTTAAAGTTTTGGTTGGATGCATTTTTTTTCATGAGTTTACAATAGAGTTTTTTCACTTCATGCAGAGAACAAGAGGATCTTAAGCGAAGCAGTATTTTCAAAGAAAATCTTCATCTTGCAGCTGACAGATGAATGACACATGTTAAAGAAACTATTCACAATGTAATGTATACCTTCCATTTCTTTTGTAGAAAATAAGAGCTATGAGAGAGACTGCTCATATGAGCTCTTATGAGAGAGACTGGGTTCCTCTTACATTTTGAGCTCCTAAAACACGTCTTACCAAAAAAAAAAAAAAAAAAAAAAAAGGTAATATAACTATTACAAATTTACTTATAAATAAAGTTGTAAATAGGAAATGTAGCTGTGACTGGAACTGCTGTGTGGCAAGGAAAGATGAAATATTCTCTAAAAATACATTAAAAATAGCCAGGCTTAGCATTTGTGATAACTGTAGGTTGTTCACTGGGGTATCCTAATGAATATGCCCAGATTTCATCAAGAAACTACTGAAGGGAGTACTACTCAGTACTACTCAGTACTTGAGTACTACTCAGGCAGATTTGAGAATCATCTTCCACAAGTCTTCTCTATTTGCTAACTAGAAGGCACTTATTCTTACTGCTTGATTATGAAAGTTGCAAATCATAACCACTAATATCCCGCAATTCCAGGAGTTACTAATGTTGAACTATTTAACAATTGTTTGTCATTTGCCATTATTATTGAAAAAAAAAAGTGAAATTACTGAAAATTTATAATGGAATTCTCTCCAAGTCTCTCTCTTAAGGAGTCTATTCTACTTATGCCCTGAATGCTATCCAGTAAATCMCAGTTTATTTTCTCCAAGTCCAGTGTGTTAGACATGTTTGTGAATTAAGAAGAATCTGTTAGATTTCTGTAAATTTGAAAGCAGAATGGATCACTTCATGCAGATATGTATGTCTGACAGAAATGTGAGAGCTCTGATATTTAATGACAGTGTTTCCATATATTTTGCTCCCGTACTGTGTAACTTGATACACAATTAAACAAATGTTATTCAATCTGTTTTCTGATACAAACTCCTCTACTTTTGAGGGCTGAGAGAGCATAAAYGATCCTTCCAGTTGCTTAAAGTGAATGGAATTGTCCTCATGTTCTGCTTTTGAACAGATGGTGTTTTCTCATCCTACAAGGTTAGTCAAAGTTTTACTACCAATATGGGATGTCAATCCCAACTYTGCAGCTCATTTTTTAGTAGAAAGGGCTATGACTTCTTCCACATTCACCAATGTTTTGTTTTCCTGCTTACTGAAAACATGGCCAAATCTAAATCTGAACCCATTTAAAGTCATTTTCAATATGAATCAGTTTCTGTGAATAAGAATCAGTCAGTGCTAATGAAGCTCAAGCTGRTAAGGTCAGAAATTTCAGTTTCATGCCACAGACATTATCCTCTCAATAGGAAGGGAGTGAGAGAAAGATATAGCTAAAAGCAATTCCTCTTTACATTATGTAGAGAACATATCCTTGAGGACACCCCATAATTTCAGAGTAATTCATGAAATTTCTCCTTAGCCATGCAGGCAGTTGTTGGTTTCACAAGTTAACCTAGCTATTAAGTATTTTTTGGCAACCTGTTTATAAAGGACTTTTGAATTATGTTTTTGGTTTTCTTAGAAGTAGCAGAGAAGGTAAAAGTCACAGCATTTCCCTAGCAGGAAAATACCTAGCATTTTCACAGCCACTTTCTAGTCATGTCACATACAGATGGGTTATAAGGTAGCAAGGTGGCTATCAGTGGTTGCTAAGAACATACCTATGAAATGACTTTATACAGCTCTATTCACATAGTCATAAAACTTTTACAGCAGATATTATGCCCAGCAAGGTCAAGCACTATACCCTTAAGAGTTAGGTCATGGTTTGGACTCCGTTACCTATGGATAGGTGTCTACTGCCTCTTTAGATTCCCTGGAAGATTTTGAGATCCTAGCCTCCAGCTACTCCTTCAGAAAGGCACAGGCTTCCTGTAGATCCTGTGCTGTATCTGCCAATCCCATGTCAATGTCCCGGATATTCTATGGCATCCTGAGTCTGATCTTTAAGTCCACGCCAACTTTAGTCACCAGGACATGATAGATATGTGGCAGAAGTCAGGAAAAAAAAAAAAAAAAAAAAGAGAGAATTCCCTTAGCATCATGAATAATATTCCTTGAGGTATTCACAAGTATGTATGGAGAAATATACTCCACTTCTCAGACCAGCACCTTTCTCACATCCAAATATCCTTTTATGTCACTGATGCAAAGCTCTGTGAAGGGTGAGTTTGTGCCACAGCAGCACAAGCCAATTTTTAGCTAAGCTTGAACACAGAAGAAATATCAGGCTACAATAACAGAGCTCMAAGTTTTTCATCATACCTTTTCTGTTTCCATCATATTTCCTCACAAACTCAATGCATTTCATTTGTCTCACAGTTCCTCTTGTGCCATATTCACAAAAGTCTCCAGAAGGAAATGTCCAACCTACRTTTCACTCTTTTCTTATATTCTTTTAGTGCTAAGCTACCTTTATATTTGTCTCCATCAGCTTAATTATTTTTAGTCTGTATTATTCTTTTCTCTGTTACATGCCTTCATATTTTTCACACCTTAAATTTATCCTTTTCATTTAATCTCTTTGTTTTAGCATATCAAGTCATCCAACCTTTATTTCTCCTTACTGCAGCCTAGTTTTTTTCTTTAGCACATTGTCCTATTTTCCTATTTCTCCTTGCCTCCCCCCTGTGCATTTTTACACTATCCTTTGTCTGCCTTTTTCTGTCATATTATCCTTCTGCAACTCCGTTTTCTCTAGAGTGTCATTTCGGTATAAAAGAAATGGTACTGCATGTTATTTATTCTCTACAATTTGGGGTGAATGGACCTGCCTGTATATATAGACGCATTTGCGCATAGTATCCGTCAATTACTTCCAAATTGTCACTGTAATTTCAAGAGAACACTATATTTATAGTGGTTCAATTCTCCAATGGTTAATCTGCTATAAATCATTCACGTTTATTTACTCATGCTCTGTCATAAAAAGGTGGCATTTGGATCTTCTGTTTCTCATGTGTATTCTTTTAATGTCACAGGGCGAGACTGCAGCCAGTCATAAGCATGTGCAGGTGTGTAAACTGGGGGCAATTGAGTTCCTAATCACTGAGCTCCCAGTGTGCAGGGCCAGGAGGAGTGCTGGGCTGGTACAACCGGTGGCACTGATACATGGGAGGTGCAATTGGGGTCATTACTCTTCTACATGAGCTAGCAAGCTGCATCTGGCATAGAAAAAAATGCTCATGCAAGGCAGGCATTTCTAATATTAACTCTGCTTCTGTTACCATCACCTCCAAAGAGAAGGTGAGGATGTCTTTAAGAGTTCCCCAAGGCCTTTGGTCAGCCCTGTACTCTGTGGGAGAAGGTCCCTGGGGCCTGGTTCAGGAGTGACATCTGTCGAGCATGACAGGCACAGAAAATTGTATCACTGGTATAAAAATATTTAATGAGATCTTGCCACTAGGTAGAATGGCTTTGAAATACAGAGAAAACATTTTTTTTTCCTGATGCTATATAGGAAATGTTAAATTATTTTCTCTGCTTCCTTGTTGAAGAGGATGTCTAAGATGAAAGCAGCTGCTACAGAGACCAAAATTTCCTTGAAAATATGTAAGAACAAGGTGACAGAATAGGCACAGGGTACAGTGCACATGCACAGGAGCATGATTTTAAGTCTTGCTCTGCCTTCAAAAATTGATCAGAAAGAGACCTCAGAGGTCACCTAATCAACTGCCTTTCTCTAGGGTAACCTATTCCTTTTTTATCTCTTGTCATATGAAGTCTGTTCAACTTTTTCTTGAAGACCACAAGCAATGAAGATGCCACAACCTCAGGCAATCTATTCCAGTGTTATACTTCCCCTGTTTGTGGAAAGTTTTTCCTAATGTCTCATCTAAGTTATTCTCGCTTGTAGCTTAAGGTCATTTCTTCTCATCCTGTCAAATGCATGTGGAGTAGAGATCAGTTCCTTCCTTATTGCTTCAGTCTTAAGGGAACTGGAGACTATTTTCAGAATTCTTCTCTCAGACATCCTTTCTTTAAACTAAGTAACCCCAGTTCTTTCCATTTTTCTTCATGGATTATTCTCATATCTGATCCTCTGCAGTCTTTTGAATTGTTCTGCATGTATGGTTTGCAAAACTGAAATCATACTTKTACTGAAGAAAGCAGGTATGGTATAGTCAAGAAAGTTTTTTTCCAGGCTGAGCAGCCAGAGACAGACATCACAAATCTTTCACCCTAATGCTTGTCATTTTCCTGACAGCTTGATGCAATTTCACACTCAGCATTTGATATACTGTAGCTTCCAGATCCCTTTCTAAAGAACCAATCCGTTGTGCTGCACCCTGTTTATCAGGGGTCAGCTATTCCTACCTGTACGTGCTGGATTATGCTGTGGACTATTCATCCACTTTGCCAAGTTCRTTTTGAATTGAACCCCACCCTCCAAAATACAGGCAGTCCCACCAGTTTCAGCAGAGATAATCAACATGCGTCTACTCCATCCTTTCTGGTCATGGATGGAATTATTGAATAAGCCTACATTCAAAACAGAGGTGGGTGAAACTCCTCTTCATATGTCATTTTGACAGTGGACCTATTCCAAACTGATTTAATCTTGGTCATATTACCTTAGCTTGCTTAAAAAGTCTCATGTGAGAATCATTATATCGAGTATATACTACTTCTCTTGAATTCACAATATCTGTTACTGATTTACAAGATAATTACGTTGTTTCGACTTGTTTCTCTCTCCCTCTCTCTCTGTTTTCTTTTTTTTTTTTTTTTAAGTAGATTGCTTATACTTCCATCTGACTTTTTTATCACCTGAGAATTCATGTCATATCAAATTGACATAAAACTCCCCGTTTCTATTTGCTCCGTTTCTGAAGTCAGGCATTGTATTTCTGCCTTTTGTCCTTCACCTATACACATATTCTTGAAGATATTATTTCAATATAATCAGAGTGCATTGCTGTGGCTTGCAAACACTAGAATCCTTGGTTACTTCATTAAATAAGCTCATAAACACCTTGCAGGTATCTTTCCTGATATGCAGTATGTCCATGAAGCTGTAGGATTAGGAAGACTGACAGGTTATTTCTAGATCATGAATACAGTGATGTTTCATTTTAAATCTACCAAAGTAACTGGAAAGAATGTTTATTTCTTTAAGTTTTAGCTCTGTTCACCTTCTACAGGTACGAYAGAAAGATATTCCATTATCTCACTTTCTAACATATGTAATATTAACCACGAGAAATTAGCTTCTGTCGACCTATCTACCAGTAATTTTTGTCTGGGCACGCAAGGCATGAATTGTGGTAATGCTGTGGTAATATGCACCTTTTCTCTGAGGTCTGAGCATGCAAAAAAGGTGTTATTGTGATTAATGCACAAATTTCATGTAGCTTTGGAAAATATTACAGAAAAGAAGTTTATCATGTATAAATATTTGTATTCATGTCACTTCTGCTACAACCACTGTGAAATCTATAGCCCTTTGCAATGAACTGTGAATACAGCTTGAAGTGACACAGGAGAATTTTAAATTAAAAAAAAAATGAGCAAAACCTGAAGAAGATGTAATGAGAAAAATATTCAGTTTAGTTCAGTTTTGTATGTTCTTTTTGCATCTTTTACATTAGCAGAGCAAAAAGGAGCACTATAGTGCTTTGCAGATGCTTAGAACATCAGATGGATAATACTTTCTAAGCTTCTCACTTCTAATCACTTGTGACTTATACCAATGTATTTCTTTTTTTAAAGATTTGATACAGAAAAGCTCTGGCTACATAAAACAGACATTATAGACAGATTTAGTATGTATTAAGGCTACATGCCAAACAAAATATGACTATTTATCACATGCAGAGATTGAAAGAATCAGTCTTTGAGCAAATATAGGGTTCATTTATAGTGTTCATTTATAGTGTTCATTTATAGKGTTCATTTATAGGGTTCATTTATAGRGTTTMATTTATAGTGCAATTAACTGTTGCACTAGCACTTGCAGCGGCAAACCATGCAGTCCTTACACAATGCACGCTCAAAATTTGGAGGCCTTTATAAGAAAGGCTTTTAACAAGTGACATGGTCATCATAATGTTCATTATAACACATGCATGCCATCCTGTAATGGCTTTATGATTAGAATATTGTCACCTGAACAGGATTGAAAAAGACCATGAAGGSGTAACATGAAAACGAGCCTAATCTTTTAACTACAAAAGGAAGCTTTTACCAGCTAGCTACAAGTTCATCATATCCATCTATTGTTTATGCAAGTTGGTACAGGAAAAAAAATCAGTCTAAGTATTTCATCTTCTGTCAAAAAAGGGAGAAATTACTTGAACTTAAGCCCTTTAAATTAAAATTTTCATGAGGTTGAATTGCCTGTACATGCTCAGCAACAGCAAGGAGAACTGTGAGATCATAATCTTAAAGCTGTCTGGAGGAACAGTGATTTGTGAGGGGTTTTTGTTTGCTTGTTTTACCGATTCCCAATTGAATCATCAAATTGAATATATTCTGAGTCTGTTCTGTCATAGCATGAAGATCTCTTTATGAGAATGCATTAAATCCATGATATTTTCTGCATTCACTGTAAGACCATGCCTTTTTCTCATAATAAGGAGGATAGCAATACTCATTGAGAAAACCTAAAACATTAGATGTTAGCAATAACCTATTGTGCTAAAGATTACAGAAGGATGAGGCAAAGGCACTCAATCCAGTCCCAAAGAAATCTTAAGACCACAGAATGAGAAAATCTCTCTGGCCTCCCCTCCCTCAAACTATTCATCTCTTCTCCTGTCAGTGAATGTAATGACAGTGAGAAGAGTACAAAAATAACCAGTTTCTCTAGCATTTTTGGAAGCATGCTTTCAAGGTCATTTTCAGAAAAGGGAAAAAAAAAAAATTGAAAAGCATTGCCCTATACAGGCTCTCAAAATGACATTCACCTTTTTGGCTTTTTTATTCTTTTTTTTTTTTCCTTCTCATGACAGCTGCAGATTTTGTGGATTTGGTCTACAATTCCATTTTAGTACATTTTCATTCAAGCTGGATTAGGTATTGTACTGCTTTTCAAAAACAGAGGGACATATTGTTTGGTAAACATACACTGCTTATGTAAAATTAATTGTCATGTGAAAAATACGTATTTATTGCCAATGTTTGCATTGTAAAACATATTAGAAAAGAAAGATTTTTTGCATGATTACTACTTTGTGGTTTGATAAGTTACTAGAATTAGTCAGCTGTATTTTCTTCTACTATCCTCCTGCATGACTATCATGGTAGTTCCTCCTTTGGCTCAGAATATAATTTTAATGCTGCTGTCTTGTTTGTTTGTTAGACAAGTCACTTTAGTGTTTATTTTACTTAAATAAAAAACATCTCTAGAAATTTGATTGGTATGTGGAAAATCATAGAGCTTGACTGGTCTTCTACTTCAGGATTGATTTTTTTTTCCAGAGGTTCCAACCAGCAACTGTTGAGCATCAAACTGAGGTGATGCATAGAATGACTTCCAGTACAAAATTCTCACCTGTTCTTTGAAAGTATTGTTTCTAACTAGAGTAATTCCTGCTTTAAATTGTGCAAACTGTAAGGCTGGAATGGAGGAATGCTCTTAAATACTTCAGGACACTGATTACCAACAGAAGTATTTGCTACATTTCAAATAATAATATTTACATGCTGATGAAAAAAAAAGGCAGTTAAAATAATATTTTTATATATCTTATGTGTAAATAATGCAAAATAATTTTGGAATTGACTTCAGTAGAGGTAAGCCTTTGTTTGGAATTAATACAAAGACTAATGTTATAATGTGCTTAACCTGGACCTGATAAGTCACTACCACCAAAATATGAATATTTTCTTTAAACAGAAGAAGGGCTTTAAAATCAGAGAGTTTCTTTCCCTCAGATCTCTATATAATTGCAAGCAATTCCCTCACCAACAACTGGAAGCCATTTTTTATTCAGTGAAAAAAATAGGTTATGTTTTTCAAATAATATTTAATTTCCTTATCTAATTGGTTTGCCATAAACAAGATACAAAAGCTTTTTCTGTCTAAAAACTCTGAACAATTTCTATTTTACATCAAATTACCGTAGCTTTGAAAGAAAATAATGCATCTGCAGATGGTGCTGAATTGCATGAAATTAATTACAACATGTGCAASTTTTCAGTAATTAATTCCATTGAGGCCTGTAAAATCCATTGTGAGTGGAATTACATGCTTTTTAGTCTTTCCTTTTCTACCTGAAAATTGCTGTATTATATTTTAAGCCAAACTAAAAAGTGACAAGAAAAACAAATTAAGGTCATCCACAAAGGTTTAGTCATGCTTGTTGTATAAAGAAATCAAGCTCTTGCCAAGCTTGAGTTTATCTGAGTGACCACACGTTTCTAAATTTTTTTCTGAGAACTATTATCTACCGCAGATATGGTGAAAATTTAAAATTATCAGAGTCAATATTTTGTCATTGCATATGTTTTAATATACTACACATAAAAGCTTAGTGTATTAAACCCTTCATCACTTGTGGCTACCATGAAGAGAGTCTTTTCTCTCCTAACTAAGCTGTATCTTACACGGTCTGCAATGTACCCTGTCCTTGAAGAGTTTAGGCTAGATGAATAGCTTTTTCAAGCTCCATTTTCTGGACAACTTGGGTGAAAAGGGCATGTGTTTAGAACATATTCCCACTAGATATSATGCTGCGGGTAAGAAGAAGAAAAAAATGATCCTTAATCTGTGAATCCTAACAGCACATGTGTGAGCTAAGTGCTCTAAGGCTCATGTAGAATCAGACTGATGTATGCAGAGGAGGAGACATTAGGGGGCTTTAGAGGTACCAGTGGAGTTAGGTGAATTCCAGAATTTGAAATTAGGTTTTAAGGATGAAAAATTTGGAAGGATGTGGCTATCCTTGCTGAAAGGAGCATGTGCTAAATTAATTTTCAACATTAGTCTGAAACAAAAGAAATCTTCACACTTTTGGATGTTGTCTGTCTCTCACTGAAACGGAAAGTTTATGCAGACTGTGAATGTACAATAAAGGCAAAAGCCTATTACAAACTGAACAACCACATTTTCAGCATATTTTTTAGGTTACTGTTTGTTGTATTATTTAACCAGGGAATTTCAGAACATTTGAGATCAGTATGTGGCTAAAGAATAGATGGCTTTGTTGGAAAAACCGCTAAAGCCAACGATTATCTTTATCAGTTTGAATTAAATTTAAGTTCTTGTCTCAATCCTTGTTGCTTTTTACATTTTACAAAAATCAGATAGGATGGGGGCCTAGGTTTCCAGATGGCAATTCTGATATGCATGGTAGGCAATAAATAAATCTCATATACTGTTTGCTATATTGCACTTAAGTATCTGACAAGAAATGAATAAAACTGTCAGTCTCCAAAAACAATAATGCAGGTTGATACCTGAAGTCTGACATTGCCTTAGAACAGTAGAGGTGGGGAGAAACCAGGAGAGAATAACATTTTCTCTGCCTTGGGCACCGAAGATAYGTGACTCACTGGCTTTTCTGCTTTTTGCAGAAGTATGTGTGCTTCTGTAACCTTACAGACCAGACAGCAACTGGATTAATGCCAAGGAAAGCACAAACTGCTTTCTGGTCATGGACAGGCTAGTCCATGAACTAAGCGAGTCAAAAATAGAGGGTATTTTTTGCTTCTGTAACCTCAACCTGTGCGTATAACAGCAGACAGTATATTGATTTAAGGCTGAGATTTTCTGTGTGCATCTGATGCAAAGGCCAGGTGAATCACATTAAGGATTTCTTGGCTGAAGTGAAGAGGAAWTATATGGTTGATGCAGATTAGAAGAAACTCCAGAAAAGAGCTCCTGGTATTTTGATAGCAGTCATGAAATACAATTTGAAGTACAATCTGAAATACAGAGAGACTCCTAGCAGTGGATTTAAAGTATTTCATCACCTATCTGATAAGGGATGGGTTCTTGCTAAACACAAAGCATACGCTTTGCTCTCTGTTAGCATCATAATCTGTATCTGTAAACAGACCTATATGTTGAGATGTCTATCACACAATGGGTTTCTCAGCCATCACCTGGTAATTTTCATAGCATAAATGTGGAGAATTAGATAGCTGGAAAAGGGGAAAYCTTGGAAATTGTGTGAGCACAAATCTGCTGAAAAACAGGATTCAGGAGATTGAGGAAGGGGAAAGGGCTGCAGACCATTCCCCAGCCAGGCAGGTGTTTCCCTGTGTGGGACACTGGGTGTTGAACTCTTCCCTGGAGCTCAGCCCACACTTTACGAAATTATGAGAAGGCAGTTGTGTTATTTCCAAGGGTCTTGTGCTAACARTGTCTCTCTGGGAGCTTTAAGGAAGGGAGAGGTGTTTCTGTTTGTCTTGGAGGACAGAYAGGAGTTCAACTCTCTCTCACGCTCATGAGCCCTACAACACACTTGGATCTTGACTTGAGTCAGTCTTTCCAAATGCTTTATCTTCTMGAAATAAATAATATGGATTGAGATAACAGAGAATATCTTAAGTTTTGGCCCAGTTTTTAAAGCATATTCACATGGGGGAAACTGTGATTGAAACTGTTCTAATAGCAATCTATACCAAATGAAATTGCTACAAGAGCAAAGACGTAGCCTGTAGCTTCTAACCTAAGGTGGGGACACTCATACCTTCCTTTACAACATTCACATGAGAAAAGTAAGAACCTAAACACAGGTTCTATCTATCTATCCAGACCATTTGAGATGGTCTGGAGCATCTGAAATATTTATCATAGGCTGATCAGTATGCYATTGAACCAAAGGGATAATTTTGTTCTGCTGGAGTAACAGTTGGAGACAAGCAAATACTCCTTTTTGCCTGAAATGGCTGTGTGTAGGCAAGTAAGTCTATCTCATTCTGTCTGTCTGTCTCTTGTCSTCCACTACTCCCCACTCTGTTCTCCTTTTTTTGTGGACTATTTCCTATCTGAACATGTCCTTAATCTCTCTTACAGGCTCCTGCCTCATGATAAGTTGATAGTGAATACCTAATTTTAAAATTCTCCCGTTAGATTTTGGGTCACAACTCCTAGTTTTGTGCATTGGTGTTTGAGTTGCAGTAGAGGTATACTGGTGGACAGAATCTGTCCACCATCTAGAGGTTATGGGCTTCATGTGGTTCTGATGATGTAGATGGTGCTGGAACATAAATTTTGATCTTAGCTTCCTAAATGCCTTGGAGGATGTACATATGCTTGAAGAATGCCTCTATAGACCGTTATACAGCATTTTGAAAATATCACTTAAAATCTTTTCTTCTTAGTCCTTTTGCTTGTTTGCAGTAATGACCTTGGACAAGTCATCTAAACACCTGATGCTTTGATTTCCCATCACAAAATGCTGATGGTCATACTTATATGGAAGACTTTTTATGTTAATTAGAAAAGTGCTTTGAGATCCACAGATAGAGACCGYGATAAACATGCAAAGTTTTATCTGTTCTTATCTATCTGATTTCTGCCAGAATCACAAAGATGCAAGAGAGGGACAGAGAGATGGATGCAGATACATGTCTATGTAGCAGTCACTCTGATCTCCTGGGAACAAGCTAACATTTTTTTCCTGAGAGGACTGATCTGTTCTTAGATTAGATAATCAAACACAGACACATTATACTGGCAAGGTATTTTAAAGGACAACCTTGGCTAAAAATAAAGATGCTCCTTGGCCAGCCTGAAAACATCAGCCTGACATGTGGAAGGCTTGATGGAACTGAGGATTAAAAATAATGGCATTTAAAAAAGATTCACATTCTGCTCTCAGTTACACTGAAAGCAAAAGATGTACATTTTGAATAAAAAATGTTTAGTACAGGGGAAGCTTTCGGGTGACTAAGCACATTCTCTAGATGAAGTTTCTGTGCTTTTACACACCACAAATTTCAAATCAGGATCCCACCCACATATCCTTCTAAACACTCTTAATTCTTTAAGAAGACAGCGAGAAAGTTACAACTACTTCTTCCCAGTAGAAAGTTGTTTCCTGAAAGTTAAATCTAGCCACTTAAATACATTCCCAAACTATTTTAAAATATGACCATAAAAACACATCCCCTTCTTTCTTAATATCAAATTTCCTATTTGTTGCTAGCTGAGATCCCTGCTGCTCATTTGTGTGGACACCAGTGACATGTCCAGGGGACACCTGAGTGTATCAGGAGCTGCTGCATGGCTTTAGAGCAAGGCTGCAGGTCATGGAAACCCATTGTGTCTTCTTGATCCTGGCAGTGAAGGCTTGCAGGGGAGTAGAGGGATACTGCAGGTCAACAACTGGTTGTGCTACTGGTATCATAGATGTGGCTTTTACAAATGTCTTTAGAGACTGAAGGTGAGAGGGATGGGATCCACCTGAGAATTTGTGCTGTTGATCTTTGCCAACAGACCAATGAACCTGGTAAGAGGCGCTTTAACTGAGCAAAAGGAGATTACAGCTGATCATTCTAGGCTGTTCTCAGAAGGGCATGGCTGGAGGACGAGGTACAACATGATAAATTGAGACAGGAGAGGTTCAGGCTGGAGATAAGAAGAAATTTTTTCTCTACAAGGACAGTCAGAGTGCCTGTGCAGGGCGGGCTATGAATCCTTAGAGGTTTTTGAGAGCGGACTGGATAAATCCYTCTGCAGCCTGGTCTGACACCATAACTGACCCTGCTTTGAGCAGGAGGTTGGACTAGAGACCACCTGAGGTCTCTTTATTCTGTGAATTATTCTGTGATCCTGTAGTCCTATGGCTCTAATAGAGAAATTACAGTGAAAATGCCAGTATTGAAGCTTTGCCATGCTTTATTTTATCTCTATACGTTGTTCTGTTATGCCTTGCTATGGAAAGCTTTAACTTTCAAAGTGACTTGAACTAGGTCCAGGCAGACCGACTGCGGAGATTTAAGTGCCTTATTTCCAGTGATTTTCTAAGGAAACAGGCACTTAGATACTTTTGAGGAATGTGGATTAAGGACCCTCATCAGGACAAGTKATTTTCTCCATCTTCTGAGTGTGCCAAAGGAAGAAATCTTTTCTTTTTTCTTTTTTCTTTTTTTTTAATATTTTCTTTATGCATCTGTGGCAGTTCTTATTTGTTCATCCTTCCTGAGAAAAGCAGAAGCTGGGAAGAGGGAAATCAGTATCTTAATCCTATGGAAAGCTTGAAATAGAAAAAAAGAGATAAATGATTCCYTCTCCCTGGCACTACAGCACTGTAGCTCCACGCTCTGAACCCAAGTAATCAGAGGAGCTGTTTCTCTAAAAAGGACTACTTGCTGCCTGATGATTTTGTATTGTGCCTTTCCTGTGCAGATAGGAGCCCCATGTGCAAATATGCATGTTTGCCAAAGCACAGTCCATCTGTGCTGCTCCTTTCTCTTCTCTCTCTCTCTCTCTATATATATATATAAATATATATATAAGTATATAAAAAGCATTCAGCCCATTTATTAGGGAAAATAACTAGTTTTCCTCTTATCTTCAATGTTAACAGGATCAGCTCAGAATATATCTCTGTTTCATGGGAAATTAATGTAAAAAAAGACCAGTAGAAAAACTGCAAAATGGCAGTAGAATGGCAGAGCTCCTTTTCTAACTAGTACCATGCAGTTACCATAAATAAATTTTAATTAGAGCCTAGGAAGTACTCTGATTAGCTCAGAGGTCATTATAGACTAAAGAARTATGCTGTAACCCGCAAGCAGCTTGGGAAATGTTGCTTTAAATATATTACCACTTTTGCATTGAAATACGATGATGTATTTATGGATTTTATCCATGGATTATATATGTCTAGAATAGAGGAGGTGGCATAGGGAAGGGTATTTGGAAAGGTTTAAGGCTGTTTATGCTTTTTATAGAACATAGTATAAGTATCCATATCAAAATAGAGATACAAGTTATGAGCAAATATGCAGGCAAATAGGGACAGATGYAGGAAAAAGATTCTGTGTCGTGTGCTTTGGGTAGTCCAGAACAGAAGAGAAATATCAAAAAAGCTCGAAGAGAAGGGCTAAAAAACTATCCTAACASTGCAATGTGGCCTTGCAAATAAAAAAGCATAAAAAGCAAGATGACTGTTCTGAGTAAAATCTTTGAATCTTCAGTCTTGTTTTTCTCTGGGAGCTGACATGCATTTAGGGACCTTGCACATTTTGTGTAAAAATATGAGAATGTATCAAATCAAAACTAATCACCCKCTAACTCTTTCTTGTAATTGCTTTGTTGTGGGTATGCAAGTCAAAAAGTTTAATTGATGTTATGAACCAATTCTCTGCTGCATATTGGTAAAAAAATTTGGTAAAAAAATTTAGCCATGGGAAGTAAATTTCAATATGTGCAGATGTGAGCAGGGACCGCTAACATACTCACACTCCTTGGCAATGGATGGATTTCCTCCTTGGCCCATCTGAGAGCAGAGCTGGATAAGTCCTGAAACACCCTATGGTGCAGGAATGGAGGAGAGAAACTGGGGCACTGCACTCTGTTAAAAAAACCTCCCTTGTATCTGCAGCCTTTCAAAGCCTGTAGTYGTATTTGTTTGTTTGAATTAAATAGGCTGTTCTATCATTTATTTATTATAAAGCAGTAATTATGATCATTACTGAAAATACATAAAAATGTTAAAAAGCAGAGTCTCAATAGCCAAGTTTGGTTTTGTGTAGACTCTGTCAGCAAAACCAATAGCTGATATGGACTGCAAACCTTTGTCAGGTTATCTTTGGTTACGTAATCACTGACTTKTCGTAGCTTTTTCTGTTTGAGAGCTCAGACACTAGCTCAGGTGATGCCAGAACATCTATTAAGAGATCCCTGGAAAGGTCCCCAACAACATATATATTCTAGTAATAAGATAAGCTTGTAGAAAGAATGAYGTTTTCTCTATCAGCTTATGTATAGCAAGCTTGTCCCTAAAGTAAAAAATAAGATGCCTTACGATCATATCAGTTTGATCGAGTTGTGTTGTTTTATTAAGACTGGGTATTAAGTAGCACTGCTTTATTCCCTAATGATCCTTCTCCAGCTTATCATGGTTACCACCAGGTGATGTAGGTCCGCTCAGACCTTGTTCTGAAATCAAACTCACAGCATAGTCTGGGCTAGATGAAAATACGACAGCAGGTTGAATTTACTCTGCCTGTTTATGTCATTATTGTTTAGAAGATCTAGCTGTCCCAGTGCTACTTACTCATCCCTCTTCAATATTATCACAAAGTAAGACTCCTGCAGAACACCCGAGGCATATAGTAAAATGTTGAAAACCTTTTCGATCCCCTCTCYTCTGGATTCATCCACTTCAATAAAGATTTAATATTTAATAGTTTTATGTAGTTGAAAAGACAAATGTCGTTTGTTCATCTATGGGATGTTGGTCTTGCAGAAGATGATCAAGGAAATACGGGAGAAGTGGAGTCTCTTATGATGAGTTCTTGAATTAACAGCCAAATTCCTGAGAGGAGGAGTTAACTCTCTGTATCAGTGAGAAGTATAATGATTCCCACCAGCAAATTCCCCAGAAGAGAATATTTTAGCCATGAGGGACATTTGACCACCTTCTAGACCATATATTCTGACAGCACATGTTATTGCACAGTAAGGAAGAATTTTTGAAGGACAGTGATGTAACACATGGCTAACATGCCAGAGAATGGCTCAAATATTGTGCCACAGTTTAAGGAAAATAAATATGAGAGGTGACTTTACTAAAGGAATACCATAAAATACTGCCATGCTTTATCATATTTTCAATAAGCTTTTTCCCTTCTGTTATGTTTCTTTATTTCATTTTTTCCTGAAGTTATTAAGCAAGGCTATTTCSATCTGAAACACTTTGGTATAAAAAGAGGTAAAATAACAACTATCAGTAGAGTATTTCTCAGAGGATTTATGCCTAGAAATACCATTTTCGTATGTCTTTCAGAAGTATTGATCTGCAGTAGTATTACCTTTTCTTCTATAAAGCTACTATGTTAGAACTAAGTTAAGTAGAAGAAAATTATTTCCATACTCAACTTCGTTTTGGGAGTGCCATGACTTCAAAAAGAGAAATGCCTATTTGTGTATCATTTTATAGTTGGTTTTGAAAGGTAGAAATCTACGTGCAAAAAAAATAAATGTAGACAAAATACTCACTACAGATTTTGCTCGTGCACTTGGTGGAGAGTATGTTTCAAAGCCAAGATTGGCTCAAGTAGCCCTTTCTGTGAGTTAAGGTGCCATTCTGGTGGAACTCCATCCAAAAGCTTACTGTAGCAGTCTTACTGAGAAGGGATGAAAGCTGTGCAGAGAATAAACAAATTCACAATTCCTATAAAATTGCTCTCTGCCTCCTCGCCTCCTTTGATACGATAGTTCCCTGGTCTTCAAATGGCAAACATATTTATCCTTTTTTCATTGTCCCCATGTAGATAAGGTCCAAAAGGTAACTTCTTTTAATTGATTAATTATAGATAAACTCAAAAACATGACAATATGTCAGTGACCTAATGGAGCTCTGTTTATGCATGCTGTGGGATTCCTACATTTTACAAAAAGCAGTTTAGAGGGCACCATACCTTCAAGGTAAGTGTACTTACTTAGAAATCAGCTTTTCTGGCAGCATCTGATAATTTAGATACTTATTTGTAGTGACATGTATCAATAGTTATATCAGAATGCTTAGGAAATATTACTGATTAACTCACAAATTATGAAAGCACTACTGTAAACTTATGAAACAACAGTATGGGACATTTTGTATTCAGATAAGTTCATGTTCTTTTTTGCTAAACTAAGGCATGAGGAAGTTGCATTTTTTTTCAGTGGCACTGACTGAAAATTTAAAATGAGAAAATGATTGTACTACTGTATGGAGCAAATGTAAAATTCAGAGACCATATGCAAACTGTCATTTTGACAGATGCATTCCCCGTGTCTATTGTAATGGTAATTTAATTGAGAAATTAAAAAAGGAAAGATCCCAGGTTTAGTTCTGTTTTGACTTGCCTGATCTCTAAAGTGTGAATAAGGAATGTTGGGGTTTCTCTTTTTTTTTCTTTTTTTTTTTTTTCTTTTGAATAACATGTTCTATATTTACAATTCTTAGACCCTTAAAAGCCAGAATGGAGCTTTGGTGAAACATTGCTCATGCTCATCAGTGCTTTGTAGTATATACTATATATCTTCTCATAGATTCATTTTCTAGAATGCTGATAAGCAGGCTTGCCAAAAGCATAGATTGAGCACGATTTACTTCTGAATTTAACTGCAAAACCATCATGAAAACACAGACTTGTATTTGATCTAGTTATCTGAATGGGTAACATTAAATGAAAACAAATCAGTAACTAAATAAAAGCAAATTATCTAATTTCCAGAATTATTACTAGTATCTGAAGCTCTAGAATTTTATTGAACCTYTTTTYYTTTTTTTTTTYYYTTYYYYYYTTTTTTTTTTTTTTTTCCACCTAGGACTCAATGTTGTCATATTTACATTTACCTTAATGGACATAGTCAGAAGTCCCCAGTTAGGAGCAAAAAACAGTCACTAATGTCAAACTTTCTAAGCTTGAGCAATAACAGAAGAAATTAATAGAAGAATTTGACTACTTAATTCTGATATTCTGTCATATCTGACATCTCTTACTCACTCTACTACTAACGTGTAGTTCATTCATGTTCCGAAATAGCATTCCCAATCTGTTTTCAAATTTCTTCAAATGTTCTTCTATGAAAACTGAATTTTTTTTCAAAGAGGAAATTTGGAGGGAAGAGAAAAAGGAAATATTATTGAGCATGGTAAAATGAAATAAAGCCACAGGTATAAATAAAATGTAATATCCTACAATGCCTACAAGAATTAGGTTGCAAAATTCTGGTTCTCAGGAGAAAATTATAAGGAACAAAGAGTAATAATATAATTAGTAATGCCTAGTGTTGTACACCAATACATCTCAAGGCACTGTACAAGGAAGTCAGTTTTTCCTGCTTCACAGCTGAGAGATAAAGAAAGCAGTTACTTTCCTCAGGTCATTCATTGGGTTGCTGAAAAATCAAGCACTGCAAACACGTTCTCTTTGCTTACTAGTTCAGGTAGCTTTAAAGCAATGCTACAACTTACCTTGATCTTATCCTAGAGAACATTAAAGGAACTAATAATGTAAAATCAAAATATCACTTTGATGGAAAGGAAAGACAAGGGAAACAGGAGAACCCAGTGTTGAAGGGCAAGAGAGGGGCAGAGAGAGGCAAGGAGGAATTGATAAACCTAAGTGCAGCTCAATCAGAAACAAAAGGGCTAAAGGTGAACAAAGCCAGCACAGTTTGGATTATGTAAACCTGATTCACATAACTTTTGTGATAAAAAGTTAAGTTTACTTCTAGGATTTGGTTACAAGGCACAACCGGGCTGCTCTACATAATAAATTATCACCTGGAAATATGCATCAACATGTGGAAACCATCATCACTTGCTAACAAGGCTCATCTTCTAAAACCACTTTATCTTATTTATGCAGTCTCTTACTGGCCCCTGTAAATGATGGACTGCATCCCTGTCTTTAGTGTAGGTATCTGTACTAGCTTTATGTATGTTCTCAGTTTACTAACTATTGTAAAAAGTAGCAAGAAGTCCCTATTTATTTGGAAGGCTTCTGTCACTAAGTCATTTAGATGCTGGCACCTGCTTAGGTACCTGGCAAGATTATCATATAGATTTTTTTAAAGCAAAATATGAGATAAAAGCTGAACACTATAATTGGAAAACCTAAAAGACTAGCAAATTTATCTCTAATCTTTAGTCTGATGTTTTATAAGATCACATATTAGTATTTGTGGGCTTACATGTAAATTTTTGTCATCTGCTTTTGTCCTCTTAGGACCCAAAACACACCATGGTTTGGAATATTTTTGCTATGGGGTGTAAACTTAGGAAGAATTAATCTAAACTTTGGGGCTTTTTTTTTTTTTTTTTTTTTTTTTTTTTTTTTTTTTTTTTTTTTTTTTTTTTTTTTTTTTGTGATGCTGCTGTTGTAGCTGTGATTGCTGAGGATATAAGTGAGGCAACATATATTTTGTATTAACAAAGGAGTATAGCTGTAAGTAAAAAAGAAACCTACCTATGGCCTTAAACTATAAACCAGGGATCTAAAATCCTTAATGCTAGCATGCACTAACTGTCCTGAACTCATTAAAAATCATTCATTTTTAAACATATATATTATAATTTTCTGTGAACCATATCTGAAACTAACATTGCAGTGTTTCATAAGCAACAACAACTCGTTTTACTCTCCTTCTGTTGTGCTGGAATTAATGCCCTGTCGCATACCCACTCCCTTTCTCTTCTCCTCAGATTCAAATTGTCTGTTTCTTTCACTTGTTGTATTAATTAAGATACTGAGCTAATTTCAGAGCAACTTCAAGAATAACTGGGAAGCAGACAAGTCCTTCCTCAGATTTGGAACAGGGACTGCTGTTTTCCAGCTAAGAGCAAGTTGATAAGTTGTCTTCTTTTTCCATTTATGCAACTTTCTTTTTTTAGTAGTGGGTAGCACATTCCCAGAAAATTTGCTTCTCAAGTTTTATTATTGTAATGAAAATAAAAACCAAAAACATTTATTTTTCATCCCTGTTGTCTTGTATTAGATGCTTCCTGACTAAAAACAAAATAAAATAAATGAACCCACCTTTCCTTTCAGAATAAAACAATCTGCATCCTTTTGCAATAAGATAATATGTACATTCTCCTGCCATCCTGTTTTTTCATACTGTTCTGCTTTTTAGGGAGGGCAGGATATTTTTTCAGAAAAACTCAAACCATTTTCTTAGTGAACAGGTAAATGTATATTAACAAAGGCCACCTGTATTTTAGTATCAACTCTCTTTAACACTGCATAGAGTATTTAGTGATCCTTGAAAATGTCACCATTTTAAGTTGTATTTCTCCTGGGAGAAAGTAGGATAAATAGGTAAAGAAGATTCTTCAATAAGATAATGGTTACGTTGGTAGTTGTAATAGTGGGAAACAAACTAGAAGGAACAAATTTCCTTAAATAATTTATGATTAATTTGTTTTTAATAATCTTTATGACTCTGATTAGATACAATTAATAGCAAACACAAACTATTCGTTTCTAATCTAAAAGAATTCTAATATAAAAGAATACCTTTTATACTCTTCTTTCATGAGTGGCAACCTTTTCCTTTCCAAAGAAATCATCATCTGGTCTGCAAGATTTATGACTCCATGGGCACAATGAAAAACTTTAAATCTTTGCAAATGCACCTTTGAAAATAAATTCTATCACCAAGCTGTCCACACCACAGTATTTATAAGTTGGGAGGATTATTCCACGGTAGTGTTAAGGATATAGTAGAGATAATCTTGGGATGGATCCTGAGCTCCTGAAGCCAATGGTACTTTCATCAGTGCTATTCAAGCTGAGAGAGCCTTATATGAGTGAATTACTTGTACCACTACCCAGTCAAGAACGTAATATTCTGCAGGCTTTTTAAAGACATCTACCTTTACCCCCTCTGTTTAAGCAAATACACCATATATAGTTTCATATTGTTCCTTTCTCTTCTGAAAGCCTGATTCTGGAATGATGATGTGGCTGTATATCATCTGCTAAGCATTACAAATGAATCTTGCCTGAATTTTTGCAATATAGCCATCTCAGTGAAGCTTCTGGAGATTTAGTGAGTACCATCTGTCTGGAAGAACTATCACATATAAAGCAATGAGATTTCATTTTTCTGTTACATCCTATACAGTGATTGGATGTAATTTTCAAAAGCAAGACAATTAGATACTTACAGCAGAACTTTTCCTTTGCCAAGGAAAGTACTATAATGCAGTAGGAGAGGCACTAAAACTCATTGTATAGAGAACTTAGTATATTCTGTAAGTCATTAAGAAATGCTTTCATTTCCATAGAGTTGTTTAAATAGTTTAAATCAATTTGTTTTTCATTTGTTTTAAACACTGTGGCACTGTGGGCTCTCTCCAAATTACAGAAGGCAGTCAATGACCTTATTTTTTTTTATATCCTGATTTTTATTTTAAACTGGTGTTCTGAGGTCAGAAGGTGAAGATATTGGATAGTACAATCATCTTGGCTGCCATGCAAGCAAAGGTGGCATTATGGGTTTATCTCCTCCCTTTCCATTAAGCTGATATATAATGGCCTACCAAAAAGAAAAAAAAAAAAAAAAAAAAGAAGAGATTTCAGACAAAAGTTATGTACTGTTGGCTTTGGAAATGTTGTCTAATGTATTTACTAACAAAAATCTAAATATTTTATTGCATTTGGCATTTATTAAACCCAGAGAAAACCTAGGATTTGTAGGAAGATAGAATTAGTGAATATATTAAAAGAGGAGAAAGTCTGAAGATGCAGAAGAGAAACTGGAAGGTGAATTCTGAAGGTGAATAAGGGAGAAGTGTATCTTATATTTTCAGTTAGACTGCTGGTTTCTGTCTCCTACTCAGTAGCCTCAGGCAACTTAATAGCTATTCGTTATGAATATATCAAAGCTCCAGGAGTGATCTTTGAAGAGTTAGCATGCTAGCTTTTTCACGCTGAGCTTGTTTTAGCATTTCACAAGAAATGCTTCCTTTTCTTTAAGCTGCAGGAAAGGTCAATTTTAGCTCAGTGGGCAATGTTAGGTTCACTGAGGAGTACTTTGGAGGTCTTCAACCTTTGGAGATCCAGAAGTTTCTGTAGGCTTGTCAGAGGAAGTAAAATTAAGGAAGAATGACATTGAAATATCTTAACTCTTACAGCAGGATTGGCCATGCTTTACAGTAAGTTATTTTACAGCTAATAGGAACAGAACATTCTGTAAATTACAGAAAAGTCTCCTAGGGATTAATCTGAGTGCATAAAGAAGAGAAAAGGGTTTCTGGACAGCCAGAGGTGAGGGATGAAGTAATGGAGATATATTCTAATTTGAATGAGCCTGCTTGGAAATGCCCAAGTTTTCTGTAACTTGAACTACTGATTTCTTAATGATGAGATTATAATTGTTACAAATTTTCATCCTTTTAGCAATAGCTTGATGGTCTTTTTCATGGTTTATATTTGTAATAGTACTGTACTCAAGAACTCTATACCCATTCAATTAATTAGACTTCTTAAAGCATGAATAAAGGTATGAAAATTAAAATTAAAAATAAATGAGAATTTAGGCTTTTAGCAAYGAGCATATGCTTTCCTTGCATAGACTGGAATGATTTTTTCACTTGTTACTGCTAAGATAAGCATAATTGGTCACTTCAGTATTTTCAGTTATTTCAAAGTAAAGCATCTGGCTTTGTTCCGCTAATAGAGCAATACCAAACCATATATTACATGCTGAACCTTGGAAAAGCTTAGTTAATGCTAACCTGTTCCAAAAGAACTAATATATATTTCTTTCACGAAAAAATTCTCTATTGCTGCCAAAAGACACAAGATGTTCTTAGGAGCTCAGGTATGTGGAACTGTAAAAACACTTCCAAAAATATAATCTGCTAACTCTTTAATTTAGAAAGTTTAACACTGTTTATTTTCTGTCTTCAAAAATAAATTGGCTCATATGTTAATTTATCCTGTTTTATCTTAACTTGTAGCATAAATATATCCAGGCTCCATAGTTATCTAGTGACCTCATTCAATTCCTTATGGTGCTCCCAGAAGCTTTCAGACCAGAAATTTTCTTGGCGATATCATTAGAAGCCATGGGAAAAAGCTTTGATCATAAGGAATAAAAGGGAATTACAGAGGATAGAGAGGAGCCTATTTAAATGCTTGGACAATTATCCGAAATACCCCTGAGTCCATAATAGGTTCTTTTTTTTTTTTCTGTCTGTTTTCAATCTACAGTGTGCTCTTTTAGCTTGTAAACAATTCATAATTTTGTTATAAGAAGGGGTTAGCAGGAGACCAGGAAGATCTGACAGGTTAAATGCAAATCCCCACTCACATTCTAGTCCACGCACTTGGCTTTGCCGAAGAGCCTTCTTGGTCTGCTGCAACGTGTGGGCTCCAGCTGCCTTCCAGGACACTTTTCCTTTTTGAGTATGCAGGCAACATTTTCCCGTTCATCAGAAGAATGAAGTAAACCCGATTAGATTTATTCTCCGTCTGGGAGCAGGAAATTAACTTTGAAAATGATTTAAATGTCTTGCCTGGGGAGGGACTTTCGCCACTCGGAGTTCAATAGTTCAGTTTGACAGAACTCTCTGCCAGATTTCTAATGCATAATACTTGGTGTAAGCGAGGAGAATGAGGTGGAATTTTTAGATTATATTAGCTGAATTCTTATATTGATGTTGCTGCATGTTTTTGTTCTGCTATTATCAGGAAAAGTTGGCCTGAAAGGGAATAAATGCCACTACAGCTATGTCAACATTAGCCAGCAGTATAGCAAACTGCTGTTTGACCTGATACATACATAGATAGACCTGATTTTCTGCAGGTGTTTTGGAGTTTTTCGCTTTAAATTAGTTTTAGTCGTCCTATGGACTAAGTGCATATTTGTGCATCTGTTATCTTCCTGGAGATCATTTTTGGTTTAGTTATCTCTGAAAGGCAACCAAGACAGCTCCATGTCATGATCTAAGGCATGGTGAGAAGGATCAGGGTAATCAGTCCTGATCCAAGCTAAACCACGGATGCAGACCTTCTGTGCATAGACTTTTTCTACCTTGCTGCTTGTGTAGAGGTTATCTCTAAAAGCTATGGAGTTCAACAGCTGCTGGACTTTAGCACCTGTGCAGCAGTAGATTTATAGATCTAGGATAAACCGAAAGAGCCCATGTCCACAATCCGTTTGCCACTAGTTAGCTTACCAGAACCAGCATGGAAAGAGAGGGATGTGTTTCACATGGGTTGCACTGAAGCTGATCAGAGATCGGAAATTCTGCTCCAGAGGATATTGGAAATGAACTGCATTTCTTTTAAAAGTATTCTGAAATGAAATGGGGAGAAAGAGGAAGATGAAATAGAATGTGAATTCCACAGCTATTTTTTATTTTTGTGTTTTTGCTGTCAGGATGACAACATGTGTCAAGCTTTTCCCTCTATGTATCTACCATTGGCACAGGCAGAGAGCCCAGCATCCAGCTCTGCTTCTTTTATGTTAAGGCACAGAAATTTTGAGGTTTTTTTTCAGCTCCCTTCACTACATTCCCATGCAATGTGTTAGCTTTGAAAAACAGGCAGTATTCAAACAAACAGAATGTACAAAGTCAGGAAGAATACCTTTTTTTTCCTATATCAAAATTTACTGATAGTCAGTAAAATTCCTGAGGGGAGTGCACAAGAACAGGTAGCCTAGGTCATGGGAGTTACGAAACTCTTACAATTCTGATTGTTGGTGGAAAATATCTTCTTTTGTACTAGCTTTTAATATAAGAATGCTGCCTAGAATGACGTGAGCCTGATTGATGTGAGAATATTGGTCCTGTATTGCTTTGGCCATTGAGTGAGATGAGTTTCAGAATATTTCAGAATATTTCAGAATATTTAAGGTTGGAAGGGACCTCTACAGATCATCTAGTCCAACCTTCCTGCTCAAGCAGGCACACTTACAGCATGTGGCACAGGGTGGCATCCAGGTGGGTTTTGAAGACCTCCAGAGTAGGAGACTCCACAACCTCCCTGGGCAGCCTGTTCCACTGCTCTGTYACCCTAACAGTAAAGAAGTTCCTCCTCACCTGGAGACGGAACTTCTTATGCTTCAGCTTGTGGCCATTACCCCTCGTCCTATCGCTGGCCACCAGTGAGAACAGCTTGTCCCCTTCCTCCCTGCATTCTCCCTTCCTGAACTTATACACATTAATCATATCCCCTCTGAGCCTTCTCTTCTCCAGAGAAAACAGGCCCAGCTCACTCAGCCTCTCCTCATACGGGAGATGTTCCATTCCCTTAATCATCCTGGTTGCCCTTCTCTGGACCCTCTCCAGAAGCTCCACATCCTTCCTATACTGGGGTGCCCAGAACTGAACACAGTACTCCAGGTGCGGCCTCACCAGAGCTGAGTAGAGGGGCAGAATCACCTCCCTTGACCTGCTGGCAACGCTCCTCCTGATGCAGGCCAGGATCCCATTGGCCTTCTTGGCCACGAGGGCACACTGCTCACTCATGGTTAACTTGGTGTCAAAGAGTTTACCTCTTCTGCATGCTGACTTAGTCTGCTGCTCTTCTAGTTTAAAATGTAAGTATGAAAATCTCACTCTGCACAATACCCTGATATTTCCTGCATTTTTGAAAAGAAAGAAAAGTTAATAACTCTATTTTTTTTAGAATAGATATTCTCTTACAGAATACAAAGATATGAGCATTCAAAGATGGCAGTGAATGAATCCCAGTGTGAAGGGCATGTGTCCTCATAGCTCAGTTTCCTTCCAAGTTCCAGAGATTAATGAGATGCAAGAAACACAGCTCCTTACTATTTCTGCTTTAATGTAGATATTTTCATACACTTTGGGACTGCCAAACTCTTTGATGTATAATTCTCCAGGTATTGTACATACTTATCTTTCGTTCATTTATTTCTGCAGTTCTTCAGAGAAATGCAGTCTCAGAGAGGTTTTTCTGTGTGACCAAAATTAAATAGAAACTATATAGACCAAATGTACAATCAGATTGTGCCAGTTAGCCCCTGGTGCCAATTTCTTTAGAAACTAGTCTGACGCCATATAGTTTTAGGTACTACAAAATAACAAACTAAGTGGGTAAGATGTGAGTCCAAGTTAAACAGCAGCAATACGAGCCAAATTCTGCTGCAGTAAAGCACCGTGAAGCTGAAACAGGACAACCAAACTCATTGCTTTCAAGTAATAACAAAGTCAAGAGATATGTGGGACTGAACTGCTTATGCAGATGGTGTGCCTTGGTATGGTAGTTATAACCTGTTATAACAGTTATAACCTGTAGATATCAAAAATTAGAGGAAGGAGTACAGAAAAATCTATGGACAGACAAATGTCTTGAGGAGAAGACAAAACAGATTGGCTGAAGACTTAAACAGCTAGAACTATTCTGAAGTTGTAGAGACATTTACATGACCATATAATTAAATTATTCTATTTCCATTAACAGAAGAGTGATGTGACAACATCCCTAGCGTTCTTTACGCCAGCATGGATATAAATAGAGTAAGTTTCAACAGTTTGTAGTCAAGAATGTGTGGGAAAGCTTCCCTTCTCTGCACAGAAAATGGCTTTCTTTGTAAAGCTTTTGCGAGCAGATGTTAAGATGTTTCATCCCATTAAGAAAACCTTTCCCTGGGGTACGTGTGAATGACTCAGCCAGAAGCAGAGTCTCTTGCTGCTGTGTAGCTCTGCTAAAGGATGGTTGGTACCGCAGTTACGCCGGTTCACATCATGAAGACTGCACTTATCAAATTACTTCGTAAAGCAGGCAAGATAATGAATATATATGGTGGAAAGTCTGAGAATGAACTGAACTCAGTTTGAGCTATGGTAGCACATTTATACAAAAAAAAAAAAAAAAAAAAAAAAAAAAAGAGCAGGATTAGTGCAACCAAAGGAAACTGGATCAGTATGATGCCTTCATTTTGTAAAGAAAATCTTCAGTCAGGGATACCCCATATGAGTGTTTATAGCTTATTTCAGGACTGAATTGCTTTTTTTTCCTAGGTCTTTTTTTCAGATGGGGCATAAATCCTTGACTCTGTCATGTGATACAGGAACATTTCAGAATACCTCCAGTTTTCGAGATTAGAATAACTTCTTGGTAAAACTGTTTTTAGACATTATAGATGGTATAGAGCAGACGAAGAAAATGGTTTGGAAAGTGAGAGGTGAAAAGGATAAGCTAGCTGTAACAAAGTCAGCACCGTATACATAGAATCACTTAAAAGCCACTGAGTTAAAAAGTAATTTAAAAAATTAAAATCAGATTAAAAAAAAAAAACAGGAACAGATATAGCATTTATCTGACCAAAGATACTTCTAAGAAGTGATCTATCTTATACTAAAATAGTGTCAAAAAACAGATCAGATATATTTTGCTCTTTAAAAATTATCCATTGCTGAGATGGCAATGCCTAAAGTATCTCCATTGCCTAAAAGGTGACAAGCTTACATATAGACTATTTCAGATTGTCTGAAGTCAGATGAGATGAATCCCATGTGTGTTTGCTCTGGAATATATATATTTCTAATTTAATTTATTTCATATGTTAACATCTGATGAATACCCAGTGTTAATATTGGTGTTGAGGTTTAAAAATGTTAGCACTTTTTAAATGGCTAAGCTTTGGAAATACGGATCCTGTACTACTGTATGACTCAGCTTCACGTCAGGGAAAGAGTTCATTTAGTTATAATGAAACTGTGCTCATGAAGCTATGCAGTCACGTTCCAAAACAACCAGCCAGATGCCACTTCCAGAGAAAGCAGCYTACTGCTTTGGGACAGTAGGAATAAAATGCTATACTGTCCTTTGACACGGTTCGTTCTGTGATACTAGAAGTCCAAAACTTCATATTTTACCTTTTAAACAGAATAATTTTGCTTACTGTCATTCACATATTCTATTCAGTATACCCATCCTATTTTCTTTTTAAGGGTCAGCAATAGCAAGCGAGGATGACCTGGGAGGTGAGTGAGGGTGACACTGGCACAAGCAACAGATGCCCCTTGGCAGAGACCAGACCAAAATATGGGAGCAGGGTAAGGGTGGTGATAGGACAGGGATCATCAAGAGTCCCAGACAGGGTCCAAGATCCATCCAAGGGAAAATGGAGGCAGGACTGGAGGCTGCTGCAAAGGGCTGACCTGGGTCCATTTAGGAGGCTGGAGCCCAACAGTGTTGTGATGTCTCCAGCCTGGGCTGAGGAACCCAGGGACAGGAAAGGGTGTCGGTGCCTTTGGGACACTGACAGCTCATCAGCTTGACTAAGTGTTGCTGTAATCATGTTTTCAGGTTTGAATACACCTAAACTATTTCAGACAATAGCTTAAAAGGTCATTACTATTATCAGTGTTTATGCCCCTGAATGTATTTTGCTTCAGTAGTTTTTCTTAACATTAATAAAGATRAGCCAACAACAATCATTTGATTTGATTCTTCTTGATCTTTGAAGAAAGTTACATATAGCTGTCTTTTTACATTTTAGAGTAGTTTTCATTGCCATGAGATTATGATAATCCTCATAGCAGCAATGTTATAGCTAATAATGTAATCCCCTTGTAAAAGATTTTTAAGATGCATTCACACTATTTTTTATCTTTTTCCTGTCTTATTTGATATGAATTGTTAAAAAAGACTTCCTTTAAGCCCTGCACTGCCATCTACTCTAGCTGTACTGYGTAAGTTAAATACAATAGAAAATTTTGTGTCTAAAGCAGAACTTGTGAATCCTGGTGCATATATCTGAAGCTCTTTGGACTGCTGGTTCTGTACATGAGCTACCTGTCCTTGTCTCAGTCTTGTTGAAGTTATTCCSCACCTTACACTCGTTAAGACCCATAACTATCCATTCCTCCGCCTAATACAATTTTCATACTGGGAACTGTTCATAGCTGCAACACATCAACAAGACCAGTAATTTCTAAAACTCACCTGTATTCTAGCTCCCAACCTGTTGTGTGCTAAGTGCACTGTGAAAAGCAGCCTAATGTGGATTTCTGTCTAGGAACAGAGCCCTATAACACAATCATTCTGGTGCATGACCTTGAAAACCTTCATCCCACATTAGGACTGCCTGTAGAATGGGACAATGATATAGAGGGCAGTGGCTGGTTAGAATAAATCCGTAGAATCATAACCTTCCAGTGTAGATAAATAACCTTCAACATGTTTTTGAAATGAAATAAGAGTCCAGTCAAGCAGTCAGTTATACTGAGCTTGTTGAGCTACATGGGTAATACTAGAAAGGGACAGGGAATGTTTTATTTGAAATCAATGTCTTTATACCAAGAAATGTTCCAGTTTTCATGGTACTTTCCTTCAAAWGCAAAACACTAGAAATTGCTATTTGCAGAGGTAATTTCTCATTAATCTCTTGTCCCTTCATCAGGGTATGCCTTCTGTAGATGATTCTGCCTCTATAATCGCTTGCTAATTTTTTATGTGTTTATGCTTCATTTTGAAAATCTGAAATAAAATAGGTTTTGAGATAGGCAAATCACTCCACTTTATATTTTGCAGCTTTGTGTAATGCTTCTGATATCAGCACAGGCACTTCATAGTGTTTCTAGGTCACACAGCAGCAAAGACACTTTTACCATTAATGGGGATGCAATGTAAGTTATACCCTTTTATGTTTAAAAATTTAATACCCAAGCAAAGATGCAGAGACATACAAGGTTTGGAGGCACAAAGCATATAAACTGTGATGTTTTCTCTAAGAAGAAACATGGAGGATAATAAAATTCCGCTGTACTCATCAGAAAGGAAGAAAGATGAATGACTCTTCCCCTCTGTATGCACAGAATACAGTTACAGGGCTATTGCACAGCCAGAAGCTTCTTTTTGTGCTCACAGAGAGGACAGAAGTGCCCTGGCTTTTGCTGTAAAGCAGAAACTTTGAGCAAGTATACTGACTGGAAGGAGGGAGGGAAATATTAAAGGCAACACAAGGGAATAAACTAATTATGGCTGACTGGGTGTTGAATATTTATAACGCTGTTGTAGCAGCTCCCTTTGGGCCACTTGTTTACCAAGCCTGTTGAATTTATAAGCCTTGACAGAACAATGCTGAGAAGAGCTATGTGCAGAATATCAGATATTTGCACATCTCGATTGTGAGGTTTCATCTGCTAAAGCTGAGTCTGTCTTAAAAACCGTGACTCTGGGGTTCCTTTTATGCTGTTGAGGAGAGGAAGATGCATGAGGATGAAAATGGGGACTTAGCATTTTGACAAAAGTGTTGACCTTTGCTCCCCGGATTATGCCAGGGTTTCTTTTGRAACCATTTTCGCTAAGGAAGGCTGCCACCCTGACGGTCTGTCAGGCCTCACATTGCACTTTTGTCACTGGAACACAACAACAAAAGCAGCATTTTGTCTTCAAGGGGCATTACAAAAGCAGGGTTTGCATCAGCCATAGCCGCTGAAGCAGACTGAAATAAAACGTTCTCTTGGTGTGGGATCAAGTGCCACAAATCTGTGACCAGAACATATAAATGATTCCCCATCCAGACAGCAACTGATATCTTCTTCCCACCCTCGTACTACCTACACAGTAAATTGCCAACAAATCTTCCTGTGTGGCCTTTTAAAAGCAGGGAAGTTCAAGCAGACATTAAAAAAAAAAAAAGAAACTATTTAAAAATAACCTTTGGGGAAAAAAAAAAAAAAAAGAACACCTTGGAAAATGTAATTTGCAGCACAGCTGCATAATACAGATTCAACTGGTGTGAGACTGTGCTATCGGAAAGCTCTTTCACTCCTGGCTTGCTAAAAAGCTGCCGGGCCTGATCCTGAGCTGAGGGGAGCTCTTTGGATCTCAAGAGGCACAAGTGCTATTTGCAGGCAATGTCTCTAACAGCCTGTGCTGCTCCCACTTTGGGAAAAGGGCAGGTTGGCCTTCAAGAGGCTTTTGTCTCCCTGTCCATCCCAGTCCTCAGCTCTGGGGGCTTGTTGATGAGGGCTACCTGTTTGCAAGACATTCAATTCGTGGTCTGCGAGGAGCTGAAATTTGCTCCAGAGCAGTTCTCACAGGCAGGGAGCTGAAGCCAAGGGAGAAAAGAGCCTCCTCTTTCCTCTCCTTCATCTCTTCCTCAGCTGGGCTCAAAACATCAATGGAGRCTCTTGAAATTTTGGGTTATTGACTCTGCATGGGCAGTGGGAACTGGTGATGTGCAGTGATGGGCTCAGACCAGTGATGCCTCAGGACAAAGCAAGAACAAGCAGAGATCACGATGCTCCATGGGACCACCTAACCATCTGGCATGCTTTGGGGCTGACAAGGTAACGTGTCAATGGTATCATAAGCTACAGCCCTAGAAGTGYGCGGATGGCAGAAGCAGGGACTGGCTATAGAGCAATACCTGTTTGTACTATAGTTTTACAGGAATGATTGACAATTCTGTGCTGGTTTTAYAGGTATGGCCTTGGAAATGTTATGGGGTTTTTTTGGGAGTCTTTAGAGAAAGATCTTTGCTATTAATGAGTTACATGTTTTTGCTGACAGTAACAGCTAGCCCTTCAATAGAAATAAATGATAAAGGCCTTGATATAATATTGTTTTTAAAAACTGGATGAAATAATGAGATTTTAAAATAATTTTATTTTTATGAAATTTAAAAAGAAGAAAAAGATACAAAATCTAACACACACACAAAAAGCCTCTGATGCTGCCAGCATTGTGAAAGTAGCAAACCGGTTCCTCTCCTTGGAAGAAAGTTCACAAAATATACTCACAAATAAAGAAATAAAGATTCTATAAGATTCAATTCTATAAGATSATCAGGGGCCTGGAACATCTGCCCTATGAGCAAAGGCTAAGGGAGCTGGGCCTGTTCAGCCTGAAGTTCTGCCTGGAGAAGAGGAGGCTGAGGGGGGACCTGATCAGTGTCTACAAATACCTCAAGGGAGGCAGTGAGGAGGAGGGGGCAGCCTCTTTTCAGTGGTGGGCACTGATAGGACTAGAGGAAACGGCCACAAGCTGAGGCACCAAAAGTTCCACAGGAACTTAAGAAAACATTTCTTAACAGTGAGGGTGACAGAGCCCTGGAACAGGCTGCCCAGAGAGGCTGTGGAGTCTCCTTCTCTGGAAATCTTCCAAACTCGCCTGGATGCMGCCCTGYGCCCTGTGCTCGGGGTGTCCCTGCTGGAGCAGGAGGTTTGGACTGGATGATCTCTAGAGATGCCTTCCAACCTTAACCATTCTGTGATTCTATGATTCTATAGTGCACCAATTCATGGTGTGYTAAAAAGTCTGCCCACTCTGTTTCTGATACTTTAATGAACAAGGCTATTTGACAACCCCAGATACAGGCTCCTCTAAATTTAGTACACTAAAGCTTTGTATGAGAGGTGGGAAAAAACAAACCAAGCCTATAGACAGTGTTAAAAGTGATGCATAATAGAGAAGCATGGGTACCCAGCAAAAATGTGATGTGAAAGATTTGTGGCATTATCACTTGTACTTTATGCTTTATTAATGTCACATAACATTCAAATTCTGCCAAGTATGACATGTAAAATAGTTTTCCAGATAAGGAAGGGACCCCAAGATTCAGTCCGCTAACTGTACGGAGGGCTGTGCACTTGTTGGTTACCCTGTCTATTGAATGCCACCATCAGCCTGCAACATACAACCAAGGATATATCTAAATGGTCATAAAACTTTAACTCTTTATGGAAGACACTTTAGAAATAACAGTTTAGATAATTCAGTACCTTTGCAACTTGAAAAAATGTTTTTTTACATACAATTCTTTTCAAAGGATACAGATGCAAAGGTAGAATCATAATCATTACTTATTGTATTTGTTTACATAGTAAAGAGATACCTTCCTAAAGCGAGAAGTGGAAATATTGAAGATAAAACATATTCAGGTCTCCTGTGTAGTACAATGTACCAGCACAGAAAAGCCTCTTCTATATTTTACTGAACGTTGACAGAGATAAGCATTTCTCATGAGAGGGTGTGGAATCACACTTTGTTGACCAACCCAGAGCTAGGTTTTGCTCTCCAAAACTGTATTTTTGTGCATAGCAGTAGAGAGCAGTRTGCTGCAGACCTGCTACAATTTCTGGGTAGTGCAAGATGATGCTAATGGTAACGATCCTACGATTTCTATTTCAGATGCTGTTGGCCAAAATAGGCAGGATTTTTTTGCCACGAGAAACAACAACTCTCATTGATGGTGGCAGTGCAGAAACAGCATCTTGATTTGCAGTACTACTATTATGTAGAAGTAAAATATTGCCTACACTTCCATTCAGAAAAGGTCAGATATTTCCAAGTTTGGAGGATAAAGCTTGTGTCATGTGTGCTTATTCTGGTTGGTTTGTCAAGCTTGATCTCCAAAATTTCCAGTCTGCCACCTCTGCTTTRAAGTCAGACAATTATTTATTTACTCAAACCATGCATTTCAAATACTATCACATTCTAACGAGAAGTTTATTATTCTCCTCAAGATTTATCCCTTCCCCAGAAGAAGAATGACATTGTATTTCACCGGCTATTTCAGCAGCAGAAGTCAAGCAGAACATGTGGAAGGATCACGCTTTCTCAAATACGTTCACTGAAGACACATTCTGGATTACAGTGTGCAAACGACATAAGCAAGCTCATGCGTGCTCTTCRGAGAAAACAAGGCAGAGAATTGCTCATTTCTGAACCATAAAGCATGAACGCAGTGCTTATTTACTCTCTCATTCTGCATCCCAGGAGTAAAAGGAAACTCTCCAATTCATTACTGATCTGTGCAGGAGGTTTGTTTACTGCAATTGGATGAAAAGGTGATATTTCAATAGTCTGAATCCACATATTCCAATTTCACGGAGTTTCTGATCCTGAAAGAGTACGTGTTGGCTTTGGGGATAAAGTGAATCATTTGCTGTCTGCTTAGCTGTTTATCACTCCTATGCAGTCTCATTGTCAGAATTCCTTGAACCAACAGCCTGGGTGTTTGTAACTGTGCTTGTTTAAAACAGCTTTTCAGAGTCCTTGATATAGCACTTATCTATTTTATAGATGTTACTACTCTAAAACATTAGTTCTTGAATGCTATTATGGGTTGAGTGTTTTAAGTATGTTATTTTTTTTCATCTTCTCCAGCTATGTTAGCAGTAATTTCCAGTTTATTAAACAGAGGGTATTAAATGACCTACTGAGATGACTTTGGCAAAATTAATTCTTACTCTAAATGCAATACAATACAAACCCCATTTCAATATTTTAATATAGAAAACAAAATTAAAAAAAAAAAACAAAAAAACCCGCAGCACAACAAAACAAAAAAAGAACTTAACCAATTCACTTGGGTGCTTTTAAAATGTAAAACCTCAAATAAAATATTCAAAGTGTATCCTTAAATTTAGATAKCAGTTCTCTAAAACAGGTGGTTGAGAAGCTGATGAAGTGAGGCTCTGTGCTGGACAACACATTTGCAAATAAGGAAGGATGGTGAGAAATGCAAAAATTAAGGGCAGTCTTGGTTGCAGGAGCCGTGAGATGACACAATTAAGGATCTGATGAAGAGAGAGACAATGTGATGATCAGTGACAGGATGAGAGGCAATGGGCAGACAGTGGAACACAGGCAGTTGTGTTTGAAAATAAGAAACAATTTTTCACTGTGAGAAGCCGTGGAGTCTCCATCCTTCAAAACTTTCAAAATTCAGCGGGACATGGTCTTGGGCAGTCTGCTCCAGGTGCTCCTGCTTGAACAGAGGGGTTGGACCAGATAATCTTCAAAGGTYCCCTCCTACCTCAGCTATTCTGTGATCCTGTGATTTTCTCTGTGAGGCTGAATTTCAGAGTTGTTGCATACTCTAACTTCATCTTCTAAATTGAGAGGTAAAAATCACCAGGATATATAAGGAAGATGAAGTCAGCTGTGTAATAAGTACAGGAAATTCTGATAGTATTTCAAAGTCTGGCGTATTGTTCTTTTTAAGTTCTTTTTCCATTATACATCCAAAAAATTGTCCATTTTTTGTTTTCATTCTTTTTCCCCCTCAGTCTGTACCTGTTACATCACATAGTTCTTGAATATTCACCTAAATGGAGCTTGACATGTTCGTGAAGAAAATCATACAAAGAAAGTACCTTCTATCTGGTGTGGTAGATATATATACTTACCAAATACATATACTTACCAGATACATATACTTACCAAATGAGTCTTAATCAAAAAGAAAAAAAATGCCTAAGATTCATTTTTTACAGCCCAAGCTTCTCACAGGTACTGAGAGAAGGTAAGGTAAAGAGGGTAAGGTACTGAAAGGTAAGACACGGCTTTGTTTTCAGGTGATGAAATATTGTCAAATGAACATGTCAGGGTGCAAGAAGTGAGTTATATCTTGGTACACTGTAAGAGCTGCAGCCAGTAAATAACGCCATTCTTTCCTCCACATTGTATTACTTACCAGACACAATTAGATTGGTTGTCATAGCCCTGAATATTCCCTCTTTGACTATTTGCATGTTGATAAAATGATGAATTGTTTTTTGTTTTGCTGTTTAGATATCATGTTCAGCACCCTGTATTTTCTATTCATTCAGCTGCACGCTGCTTCTTACTGAGAAGAAGCAAGTTTTGTAGACAATCATTGGAAAACAAGACAAGGTCAAAAAAACTCTTTCCTTTCAGAGAGAATGTTGTGGTATTTTGGAGGAAATTTCTGCAGCATGATCATACTGTTAATCAAATGATTTTTTCCCCCAAGTCCAGCTCTGCTTTGACAGAATGGGCTGTAAATGAGCAGTCAGCTATTTCTGCCTGTAATATTTTAAAGATTTTTTTTTTAAGTATCTTTGATGTTTGTATATCTACTGCCATAAGAACTGGTTTACACACTTAAACTAGATATAATAGGATACTAGGTATAATAAATATACGATGGTAAAAATATTTGTGGCTTGTGTGTGTCTCTGGAACAGGAGGAGTATGTCTGCAAAAAGCAATGTGGAAACAGGAGTGGAAGATTTGCTGGTTAAAAGCATCTGGAGAAAGAGTGTGTAACCCCTAAGACTGACCACATTTAGTCCAGTCCAGAGGTCTACCTCTATCAATGGCCTCTGGCAGATTCTTAAGGATAGTATTTGAAACATGACTGCTGTGGAAGGATCTTCCCATCAGTTCACTTGCTCCTGGCAAAAGGAAGAGGGTTTTTTATCCTTGCTGGTAGTGGGGGAAAGTCTCTTTTTGATAGTTAGAGGAAAATTTTGCTCGCAGAAGCAGGAGTACTAATGGAGTGAAGGGGAGACACCTTTCTCCACAGCTGGAGCCGAGGGTGGTGGCTCAGCAAGGCAAGGGGCAGGATGTTCACACGGGCTTTCAGCCCTCACTGCTCTTCTTATCCAGATGGAGGCCAGGATCAAAGGAAATTAGCTAGCTGAATTGCTTCAGTATCATTCAGCTGACATCAAAGATGACACTACCTGGTTAGCCCAGCACTGTAACAGCCAAGGAAACCCACGTACAGCACTCTTGYTCATTTTTCAGAAACTAACTGAATTACAGATCTTCTAGGAAGCATTCTCAGGGTTTTATTAACTCTATACCACAGATATTGAAGAGGCTTTACTTCAGAGAAAAGTTTGAAAGATTTTCCCATCTTTTTATTTTTGTTAAACAGCGTTAGCATCCAGCAGCTGTTTGTGTGGATAGTTGCATGGAGCATGTCTGACTGAACCGTGTTTCAGAGAAATAAAATACCCCACAGATAACACCTTATGGCTGTGACACTTTTTTTTTTAACACTTTTATCTTCTTTAAATGTGACACTTTAATCCAAAATAGGCTTATGGAAACTGACTGCTTAACAGCTCTCATTTTGATACATAAATATAAAACGTTTTGTTTAATGCTTGTGATCACCAAGAAGAAATAGACTTATTGACCTTTCTTCTACTAAGGTAATGAAAGAAAATTTGGCCAGAGTTTTTACTGAGMAATACATTTTGCTGATCCATGGAAAATGGAACTTTTAAAATCYGCTGATGCCACCAGGAGCCACTTATTTTGCTTGATACATGAAAGAAGATGACAGAAAACTCCTTCTCTCTATAATATCCAAGARGTGACACTCCGAGCATCCCTGACCTACACCAAAGAGAGGCCTGGCGAATGTCAGATTCYGGAAATTGCTCAAAACTATAAATAATCTCTTAGATCTTCTTTTTAAAACCACAAGGGTTTAAGTAAAGTTATATACATAAAGCACAAATAATATATATATAAAAACAATAATGATAACATTAGTTCTTTTAACATAGTGAAAATGTGAATATAAAAAAAGAAAAGTAGTCACAGAGATTCATAAATTTAAAAAAAAATCTATTTTCTTCATTTCCTGTAAGGAAACCTGAGGTCTAGACATATTTACAACCCCTTCCAGATCCAATCTGATATGGTCAGGGCTGCTGGACATCCTGCTGTGCATCCCAACTGCTATGAAATTGAGATTTAATGAAGATTAGATCTGTATAAATAAAAAATGTAGGTTGGGGGGGCCTTGATATGGTTTAATTTCATTTTTCTTCGTACAACATGTAGCAAAGGCCCTCCAATCCATGGGCAGGTAGTCCTTTTATTATTCTGGACATCYAAATGATTAAGAGAGATGGCTGCAAAAAGTTTTGCCCTTAAAAGAAATCGATTCAGTAAGATCAAAATGATATAGTATCTGTCTCCACCCTTCTGCTGATCATGATACTGGCTTGCCATAGTTCGCTGATTAATAACCACTACAGTTTTAAATATAATTTCAAAATACTGCTAGGGTCATTCTAACTGATGAAAATAAATGGAATGTTGCTGAAGTGCTGACTGATAATTCAGACCAGATTGGCCTCTTGTATTGCTTTTACTCAGTGAGATTGAGTTTTTACTGATAGCATGTGTGCTGTGACTTATGCAGACAACTCCCCCTTTATTTAAAGAAAATGCAGTTTTTTATTTTAAAATTAAATTGTTGTATGCTGATATTAATAGCAAGCATCTCTTTAACATCCTTAGTGTGATGCAGAATTGTGATGGTGGAGATACAAGAAGGCAAAAGAGTGAGGAGAAAGTGTCCGAGTTGTTTCTGCATCACACTAATGTTGATTCACTTCTTTCCTCTTTAAGTCATCTTAGACCAGTGCTAGTTAAGGTAATTTGTAACCTGCACGAGGGGAGGCTTTGGAAACTTGTGAAGGACTCCGTTGGATGGTGGGTTTTGGGTCCCTTGTACATGAGCTGTGTTCCCAACTCATGTATTTAGAGTTAACCAAACCCACATGTGTCAGTTCAACTTTATTGCTGTGCTAAAGTTTCAACAGAATCAATGCTAATAAGTGCTTAATTGTTTATGTATGACATTTTAGAGGATGGCATTCATAAGCAAATATTTTACTATTTCATTAGACAGCCATTATATCTCTCACAGTGGCAGAYGTTATTGTTAAATCAAACTGATTTCCGTACCTTGTTCTCAGACATCAGGGATAATGGTTCTGTTTCAGATCTTGCTGTATTTGCTGTTCATGATGGAAGATCTGAATATCCTGAGTCAGGTATTCACTTATTTTACCAGCACCCAGAACAGAGGGCACTGCTAGAACGCCAACAATTACCTCGTATTTGCAATAAAATTAGCAATAAAAATTTTGGGTGGGCCAGAATTTTTAATTAAAAAAAGAGAAAAACAGAATATTACAAACTTGAACTGGGTAGCTTTTTACTGGAGAGTTTAGTACTTGTTAATAATGATTATAAACAAACCATAAAACAATACAATCTGAAAAAGAATAGAATTTGAACCATGAAATAGATCTCAGTTTGAGAGAGTAACTCAAAKTTTTGAAAGTTTGAATGAAAACTTTCTTAAAACATTATCATTTTTAACTAACACATCTATAATTTATAAACATCCAGACACAACTTTTGGACAATCTGAAAATGTCATAGGGAGTTTCACAGCACCTCAACCCTAAACATGGTCTTCTCTCATGTCTTGTTTATTTGCCGCTGGACAGATACGGCTGAGCTGGGCTCACTTCAGCGAGTCTGGGCTACTGCCAACCCCACTGGCAGCCTTATCCTTCTTTCCACAACAGGCCTCTGTTTTTGTCATCTTTTGTTGTGCCAACAAGAGAGCTTACAAAKTTGTTCCCATACTGTATTCTTTGCTGGAAGGATTAGGAAAATATCCTGAGATTCCAACTGGACAATCAGAAGCCAGAGCTGATATATTTCCTCTGTGGTCTATGGMCAGTTAAATGATGAATAAAGCAAATAGGTATCATTGCAGAGAAAAAAAAATAATCTAAGGCAGGAATGGTTTGAGGCTGGAACAAACCAGGAGGTCTCTGAGGACTGGGATTCAAAGTAGGTCTTYGAGAATCACAGATTAAAAATAAAATACAACAAGAGCCTGTTAATGCAACTCTTTCTTTAGAGCTTTCTCATTTTCTAGTTATTGGGAGAAAATGCAATATGTAGGTCTGGCACAGCACAGCAAGTATTTATGAAATCATTTTTCCAAGCTAAAGCTTCTGGCATTTGAAGTGGTAAAAAGGCAAGTGTAGCTTAGCTCACAAAGCTGCTGCATCTTAGGAAGGAGGTAAAGAAATAAGCAGAAATGTAAAATAAACAACATGAAGTCAATAGTTGGGGGGTGGATTAAACCAGGCATATCTGAGTTCTCACTCAAAGTCTGAGACTTAGATATAAATAGGGATGCAAGACAATGTCTTCTACTCTCTGCTTGGCTCTGGCCACTGTGCAGGTTCATGAGAAACATGTAGGATGCAATCCTGGACTCCAATTCAGAGATGGTGGCATATCTGATGGCAAAGGAACTTGCATCTTCCTAGCTAGTTTAGGTTGCAGGTCACTGTAACCTCAATAAAACGTCACATCTTCATCTAGCCATGCAGCCCCGGCAAATTTCAGGCTCTGGCCAAGAGGATCCTTCATTTGACTCTCACTCCTCACCTGGCTGCTCTTATAGCTCTTCTGTTTGTCCTGTTTTAGGCACTGTGAGCCTGCCCATAGACCTCAGATCATTTTCAGTCARGACCACAGATCATTTCCAGTCAGTCAGCAGCAGTGCACACTGAGGCACACTCCTCAGTGTGGGAGTATCTTCATTGCATGGTCACAGCAAGACACCATGAGCTGCATGTGGGGTCAGCAGTGGAGTTACTGGCACAAAGAAGTTTTTCTAGGAAGCCCATTTCTCCACTGCAGCCTAACGAGGAAAATACTCTTCTACTATATGAGATACTGTGTCCACGTTGTCCTGCCATATGACATTTTTTGTGTTGGGAAATAAGAGAGTCTCATCACTTTGAGTGACATGCATGGAAATACGACATATTTTTAACTAGGCTRGGAGCCAAGATTCCTTGTATAACCTATAGAGTCCCGTATAGCAGGACAGAGCTCCAGGGACTTCTGAGTCACTAAAATACTGAACTGGCTTGCAATGCAAACACTGAACATCCTGAACCCTGGCTTGCTGGGAACAAGCCCTGGGCCCTGCGGGCAGTTTGGGATGTATCCACCATTTTTGGCACATGAGGGAATTTGTCTGCAGGGATGTGAGCTATGCCATTCATYAGATTAGGGGGTCAAAGAGCGTCTTCGTGACCACTTTATATCCTAGAATAGACTCAGTCTGCCAGAGTCTGGGGCCATGGGTTCCTGGTTTCAGACACCTAAATTAGATGCCTAAAATTAGATAGTGAGCAGATTTTTTCCCATTCTTTCACTCCTGAGATGCTGCTGCGCGCCTTGACCTTCCTTGAGTTTTCTCGTACTTTAAGCTCAGGCACTTGATACAAAACCTCATGGCACCAATTTCTGCCAGTTTTATAAACAGAGCCAGCACTCCACCACCTAACTCAGCAAAGTCTGGCTTGATAAAGTCCTTTGTACACAYATATATATATATATGTACATATCAGTCCTGAAAAGAGACTGCGGTTAGCTGGAGCGAGTCCTCAGCAAGAAGGCAGACCTTGCACCTTCATTTGTACACAGATAATTTGCTTCAAAATGCCTTATGAYAATAGAGTACGCTCTTTTCATCCCCAAACAAGCTATTTTTTGGAGAATTAATGTGCAGCTCAGACAGATGGTCTGTACTGCCTGAGTCCGATTTCAGCAGGAGGATTTATCCAGTACACTACTACATCTTCCTGTCCTTTTTGCTTCTACATAACGAGAATCCTCTTGTAGCTAAAGGCTAGAAGAAATCAGTCACAAATACAGATTTTCCCCTGGCCTGCCTTCCCCTTCTGTCTTTCTCTCTCCCTCTCTCCTTTAATTGGACTGGAGAGAAAATATTTAGCAATCCCTCAGCCTCGCTCCCCTCGTTAGGCTAACAATGACATGTCTTTTTCCAGGGTGTCTTTAGGAACATGTGATAGCAGCCACTGCTCACTATCAGCACCTAAAGAAACAAAAGCTGGGGGCTTGATCTGGAATTTATGCAGATGCATGTAAATGAGAAAGAATTTCACTGAAATCGAGTACAACGCAGTCATGGAAAAATCAATRGGGAAAGATCAGGATCTGCTCAGTGACTGTTCTGAGCTGCTGTAAGCGCTCATGTAATCYTATACTCTTATTATTGCTAATGATAAACAGCCTTCAGGCCCACTCATAAAATCAGAGAAACTGCAAACTTTTTACAATATTTTTTGATCTTTTATGATATATTCCACATGACTTACATGACATGATGTAATATTTGTCACTATTTCTAAAGCATAACATGTGATTTTCTAATTAACAAGTGCTTTAAAGTATTTCTATACCTCAGATGAAAGGAAAGGGAAGAGGGAGGGATGGAAGGAAAGAGAAGAAACAACAGTTCTGGTTTCACATGTGTGAGAAAAAAATTACATCATTGCATAAGACAATGTTTTTAGGTAGACAAAAGTAAAAAAAGAAAAAAAAAAGACACAATCTCATGTTATACCTTAGAAACAGAGACAAATATTACATCCTTCACACACAGGAATGACTTAAAGCACAGAGAAGTAAAGTTGTTACTAGAAGTCAATTTACAGTAGAATCTAAAATACGATAAAAATTAGAAGAAACCAGAAGATGTGGTTAGAAGAAACCAGAATCTGAAGAATCTGCATCACCAACAACCTTGGTGCTTCCTCCATGCAAAGCCCCAAGTCCACYGGCTCTTCTGTTGGCCACCAACGGGGACAGGCTTCAGTGTCACCAAGGTGTGTCTCACCTACCAGGGAGAGGCATCACCGCTCAGAGCAAAGCACTTGCTGCTCTAATTTGCAGGCAAATACAAAATACAAAATACAAAAAAAAATGTCAGGATCTGACTGCTCTTCAAAATTTGTGCAAAACTATGAAAGACTTCAGTGAAGCTGAAGCCCCATGTCCCTCACCAGTGAAGCCTCCATGAGACCGTCGTCAAAGGTGCCAATTAGCGCCAGTTGTGGTGATGATTTCTGTGGTGTCGACACCTGTCCACTATGAACCAGGCTGTGATCATGGTCACCCAGTTGAGCAAGGCTCAAAGATGTATGAGCCTCTTTGCACATCGCTAAGTCAGACAAGCGGTATTGTTTCTAAAATGCCTTTCATCTCAGATTATTTTAATCTCACTTTAATGTTGCAGCTGACTTCTTTCCTTTGATTTTTTAGTGTGTTTTCTGGCYGATGCATTATGTATACGTATAACACAGAGTAACATTGGGTGACAAAACAAAACAAATTCAACTGCAAGCATAGCCAGCTTTTGAGCTGCAGGCACAATGGAGACACTTAGAATAAATGTATTTACGTAGCCTTCTAACAGCATTTGGAGGCACAGATTGTGTAATTGCCAACCTACCTACCTTCTGCACAACTCCAGCTTGATGAACATAGACACACGTGTCAATCAGCTTGCAACAGATATGAATGATATTTTAGTGTGTGCAGGCTTGCATATAAGCATCTTTTCAGGTCAGTTCTGGAAAATATCCCATATACACACATTGTTGCACTTTGGAGCACAGGAGAAGCTTTCCATATGCAGATGCAAGAGAGATGTGTGTGTGTAGATATGTGTGTGATGTGCACGGCCAGTTGGGTTTTGGTTCATCTCTTTTTATGGTCTTGCCTGAACATGGAAGCTTTACCATCTTTCACCTCCTTCTTCACCTGTTGTTACTTAATCAATATAATTCACAGAGGATCATGTGATTCTTCGCTATTAGACAAGACTCTCATGGGTTCACAGGTCCAACATTTTATATTCATTTTAAACCTCTCACCTTTCTAATTAAAGAGAAACTCCAGGGAAATGCCCAACCATCACAAAATTTATTGCAGATGAGTGGGGAAAGCAGGTGCCTTTTACAAGATGTACTTGATTATTTTGGTAATTTTTCAAAACAGAATTACTGTGATCACTGCCAGGAAAAAAAAATAATTTCAGGACATAACTGGACATGCTAAGTTGGGGGTGACATAGGAACATCACATTGCATAATCATAAAATTGGAACAGAAAAGAGACAAACATTGTCCTCAACTGATGCTTTGGGTTAATTCCATAAGAACTAGAAGCAACTGCAGTTATTTGTGTGTTTATGTATGAAGACTCTCCTCAGCACTCTGGATTCCTAATTTCTAAATTCCTAATTCTAAATTCCTAATTTCCTAATCATTTTTTTTTCTAAATGGATCCAATAACATATATTTTATTTCTTAGTAGCAAAATTATGTACAGTCACATTTTTTTTGTAATACAAATGACAAAAATAAATGAATTTCTGCCTTGAAGAAATTCTGCCTTAGTAATTGAAAAAAGTTTTTTTATTATTTTGTATAGCCAGCATTTTGGATGGCTGACATATCTGGTTAGGAAGCAGAAAAGAACTGTTTGTAGTCATTTTAGTTTCAAGGTATATCAGATAAATCAAAAGTAACTAAATGGAAAGAAACTTTAAATTGTATGAAGAGACTTCTGCTAGACACAAGGAAAACTTTAATTTCTGTAGGCACTTATGAAATGAGTATCCATTAGGGATTTTTGTCTGTAGTTTTGTAAAACCTTTGAAGTTTCAAAATAGGTTGYAGACTGGCAATGCATTGAAAAAAAATACCCTACATTATAGTTGCAAAACAAAGGATGAAAAATACATTTACAATCTCCAATGGAAAATAAAATCACCTAAGGAAAAGAAGAAAAACAAGCCAATATATCTCCTTTTTTTTTCAGTCGTAACAATGAAAATGTATTTTGGACATGTTTGTTTTATCTCTCTTCACCAGAGCAAAATGGCTTTTCTCAGCATGATGCTGCATAAAATGTATCCTGGAGATATATATATATATATATATATATCCATTCAGATATATTCCCTAGGTGATGCAAAAAAAAGAGAGGTAACATTGGATTTCTACTTGAAGGTTCATGAGCAGAACCCATAGTGGTATATTTTGGAATAATATCAGGTGTTTTCTTTAATAACATCTTAACATTGAAATTGTAATATTCCCATGTAAAAGCAAACTACTCTTGTCAAGTGGAATGAATATGAACAACCAATAGGGCTTCATTTCATGTACTCAGCTTTTGTTGAATTATCATGATCAGATTTAATATAAGAGTCCTGATGATCTATTTTCCTGTTAAACTTTAACATCCATTTTTTTTCTTTCCTCACACCTACAGAACTGAACAAATAATCTTCATGGAGATACACATATAAAGACGCAAATCGTGGCAGTCCAATACATTAGTCAGTGAAAAGTGCATTATTTACTACAGTTTACCACCATTAGTGTTTATCAAAACTTAGTACACTTTGTGCCTTCTATTACTATTTTTTCCCTACTTTTAGACTAGAAAATGTTAATGGAAATGGGAAAATACACTGTGAAAGATTTCAACTTCATATAGATGCCTTTGTAAAGAATAGCATGTGTATGGGCTCTTTGATTAGCTTAGGCTTTTGAAATCTAGGTAGGATCCATAGTCTGAACATTAAAGCAGAAAGAGATTTATTTTGCACAGTTTCATCATCTTGTTACAATCTTTGTCATAAGAAAGAAAGTAGGAATYTTGGGCCATTTTCAGTTCTTGTTTAATATCTTCTTCACAGGAAACTGCTGCCAGGATATTAAAGTCATCTTTTCTTTTGGATAATAAGGATGTAACGTACCATTCTGACCTTTCCAAATGCTGTGTTTCAAATTGCTGTTCATGYGATACTTTTTTCTTGATTAAAGTCACACTAACCTGTAGAAACAGAAAGGAATAAGACCTAGTCAAGACAGAGCAGACTGAGAATGATAACACAGAACCACACACTTATACAGTTCAAGGACTATAGTAAATATTAACCCTTTTTGTTCTTTAACATTGCTGCATTCAGCTATAAAAAAAATGTTAAAATTATGTTTATTTAAATTAGTATAAAAATTTGGAGTCTTAAGCTCAGGAGCTTCTTTTTGGTTCAAGTTTCAGTTACTAGAATAGGAAAGACTATTTCTGGGATCTGTAGAAAAGTTTCAAAGATTCAAAATTACTATCTCCAAATAGAAATGTAATTAAATGTTAAAATATATATGACTGAGGAGCAGATTCTGTTAACCTTATTCATCTTTGTAGATTTATGGATTCTTAAATTCAGAAGTAGATAGAAAGGGTAGAACAAATTGTTCATTATTGTCCTGCTGAACTTCCTATATGCTATGGTCTTAAGATCTATTTACTTTTCTATCAACTTCTGTAGCTTCTATGTGAAATGCAGTTCACCTTTCAGAAGGACAGAAATTGTTCCAACAGTTAATAACTCCCATCATTAATTTGAAGGGAAGGGTTCAGAGTGGATTTTTTTTTTGCTTTAGGCAGAAATACATCCCTTCCTGCTGAATTACAGAGCTCTTAATTACTATAAATCCTTTTTGCCTGTAAGATCAAGAAGGCTGCAGTAAAATGACTTCTCAGCCTTCTCTGGACTAAATTAATGGTTTGAACTTTTTTGGTGTCTTGTTATTGGTGCATTTGCCCTGACTTCTATGAATTTTACAACTCTTCTCTACTTTCTGTTGATTTTCCCTCCCATCCCTTTCAGGCTAATTAAAGTTCCCATTACTTTATAGTAAAAAACACTCTCTAAGTCTGTGTATATCTTTCCTCAAAAAAAAAAAAAAAAAAAAAAAAAAAAAAAGGAAAGAGGTCAGTATATTGATAGCAATACCTGCTATCTGTAAACACTGGTGTTACCAGGACTCCGAAGGTTACCACTTCAGGCTGAGGTCCACTTTCCCTTCCATGACATTTGAAAAAATTGGGAAGTGTTTCTGCCCTGGGGAACTGAGTAGCAGTGGGACAAATGTTACATAATTAAATTTATACTCATGATAAAATAAGTGTTAATGGGGCTTCTGAAAGAACACAACTTACGTTGGTGTCAGTTATGAATGTCTTCTGAGAGATGGCACTATTTGTTAGACTGATTTTTTGCTAACATATCCTATATTTTCTGTTTTTTTTGTATAGCAGTTAATATTTTGAAAGCACTAGCTTTGAATCTCTGTATTAGCAGTGACCAAATCAAAATCTAAACAGGAAAGCTATATGGGTGTGATGTAGTCTGTGCAGTAAAAGAAGCAGTGAATTTCTTTTATGTGGTTTATTTTACACCCAGAAGTATTGAGATGAACATGGGAATGCAATAACAGGTAATGATTTCTGCGATTCTCTGTAGAAGAACAGATTAATATCATTAAGAAAAGCAATAGCTTCAAGTTCTGTGTATAATGTACTGTCTTAAATATATTTTTTCCTGAGTCTGAACACTAGTGTTAATGAAAACCACATTTTCCCAGAAAAGAAGCAGTCCTCCAAGGAACAGTTTTAGCTGCAGGTTATACCAACTGGTTTGTGCTGTAATGCTGGACCTTGGGAGAAGACAAGTCATCAATCAGGAAAGGTTTAGGAGGAAACTAGGAACTCTGCTTTTTCACTTTCTATTGATATAGCCAGCTTGGTACCAAAAAGAAGGAATGATGCCAAAGCAGGTCATTTAGGAACTTTTCAAAGGTCCAGTATTCATGTGTGTGCCCATGCAGGGGCACACGCACACGTACAGGCGCTGAAAGGCAAATTTACAGCCTTCTCTGGTGTTGTGCACTTGAAATAGCAATATGGCTCGTGACCAGAGCCTGTCCTGTTCTGGTTGGGGATGTCTTCAAATCAATATCTGGCACTCTCCTAGTAATTTTAAGTAAGGCATGAGAACTACAGATTCAAGCCAGTTGCATCAGTCTTACATAAAGTAAGCGTGCACACCATGAGAAACTCCTGAATAAGCCAGAAATGGCTCTACAGATTCCCTCTAGGTAAAAAAAAAGGCCCTTTTCTCCACTTTCTTGATAACTCACAGTCTTGTGCAGGCTCTCTTCACAGGACAGCATGTGGAAAGCACTGGAACTCCACGGCACTGTGCACTGCTACTCTGCCCGTCTACACGAGCAACCTGAGTCTCTTCAAAGACCATAAATGTTTTGTTCCRTGCTATTATAAAGCCAGCCAGCCATAAAATGGAGCCATATGGATCGCCCCCTTCTCAGAATGAGATTGCTGTCACTTACACTTCTTGAAAGTGCTTCTTTGAGAGCTACACAAACACATCCTCCTGACAGCAGGACGAGGCGCTCTAATTTTTGCCTAATATCAAGCTTACATAAACTTCAGCATCATTGATTTTATGCTTTGTTTTCAAGGGACTGTGAAAACAGTGTTTGGAGAATAACAAGGGCACAAATCTATTCAAAATGAGAGGCAAGAAAAATACAACCTAGTTCAGTAAATATCAAAAGTTGAAATAACGCTATTTTTTACACCATTAACTAGTGCCAGCTTAWCTTTTACAATGTTCTGGCTTCTAGTTACTAAAATACCATTTAGGAGAAAGCATAGAGTTTTTTKCAGTTCTTTGAAGACAAGATAAACATTTTACATGATGGGAGATATGATCATGTATATGAAATATGTTTTTTTAACTCCCAAATGTTTTACTACTATGCCAATTTCCAGATAATTAATTTATCACTGGTTTGTAAGGTTGACAGTTCTTTTAACTTATTTTCTTTAAGAAAAGGCCCACCATTTTCTCAAAAAATAAAAGTGGCACAGCCTCTTCCCTTAAGACAAGAGCTGTATATGTGTCCTATTGGATGAGCTTTCCTGGTACTGTATTATTGAGGACGACTTTTCTATACTGAATTTTGATATTATATGTCAAGCAACTTTATCTGGAATTGATTCTTTAAAGACACTTGGTGCTTAACTTCAATTAAATCACTTTTTTTCTAGCCACTGGATCTTTGTAGGTACTTTTTTTCTGATATAAGTTTCCTTYAGTTTTTCTAGGCAGTGAAGCTGTCTGTAATCATTGACACATTTTGAAAGAAGAGAAGCCTTTCTGTCTCTGTAGGGTATTTCTTAACCTTGCAGTACTCATCAAAGTGGCACACAGGTATATCTTCTGTATATTTATATRTTAGGATGGCAAAACAACAATGAAGTAAACATGGAGGCTTCAAATTGAAATGGCTACTTGAAATTTCCCGAGAGAATTTGTGAATGTAGGATGACCCTTCATAGATTTAAAAAAAAAAAATTCAGCCTTGATATTCTCAAATGAGAGAATAAATGGCAAAAAGCCTATAAAAATATCTCTATATATCCTTCACAATGGCTGTGATTGTTTC
>NW_020455027.1:437335-610550 GCF_003342845.1 Nothoprocta perdicaria
TTTTTTTTCTGGTAAAAAAATAAAAAGATTTTCTAATAAAAACCCTAACCACAACCCCAAGCTATGGACAGTCTTTGCCAGGATTCTTATTGGCCAGGAGCCTTCCAAGTGATAAATCAAATGGTAATTTTTTCAGGCATATTTGTATTCTGTCTGCCTGGCACAGGTCAGTGGGTTTTTTTATGGATATATGCACACACTGTCATCCATGGACAGGGCAGTGTTCTCAATTCACACAGTCTTTCAACAGGTATGATTAAAGAGGCCCAGTCTTATTTTTCTGGCCTTGTTCCAAGGGAATAAAGTAACTCAGAGTGACAAAAATTGGAAGGACATGAATTATTTGACAGTGGAATAATAAAATCAAGGATCAAATGTAGCACTGTATAAACTATAAATACAAGTGCACTGTACCAAGTCAGTTCTAGCCTCAAGGTTGCAGCCAAAATAAAATATGCTCTGCTATTGTTTCCCAGGCCCTTTCATGGTATGAGTAAGGATGCAGAAAAATTAGATTTCCCCCCAATGACATCAGTACACAGATTATTTCAAATTATGAACTTTAAAAGTCATAACCATTGGAAATAGCTTTTCCTCGTGTTGAAGGCACAGACTACATGCCCAGCAGGTGAAATGTACATAGCTCATTATTCAGCATGGCAATAAACACTTTTTGCTTTACTCCAGCATTAAAGCCAAGTCATATAGAACTATGCTGTATTTTGAAAAGGGAAATAGGTGAATCTTGACATCAGGGCATGTTTTTATGATACCTAGAAATTGGGATTTCTTATGACAAGCTAAGAATAATAATAATAAAAAAATCTGCTATTTGTATAGGCAGGAAATTATAATAAACACCTTCCCTAACCCATGCATTTTATTAAATAACAAAATTGAAAAGCTCTCTTTCTTTTTACAGAGTATAATGAAATCTAATGTGATGTTTAGAAATGAATAAAACAATGAAATAGAGCATGAAATGGATTTATTAAAACAATTAAAAATTTAATTTTTATCATTTTGTAGTTGTTTTGAAGGACTGATCTCTTTTATGTGGACAATCCAAGCGCTTCCTGATTCTTGCTTAAATACAAAAAGACTTTCCAAACAAAACAGATCTCTGCAACAATAACAACAAAATCTAGAATCTAGTCACTGTGTAGTTGTGAGGAAATATGAGGAAGTTTAAAGTGTATTTCCTGTGTAAATGTGAATGTTTTGTCATCTTATCACTGGTAACACCAGGTGACTCTCCCAGGCCAATGGGTTGACCTAATCACTCCATTTCTGACTGGCTTGGCCAGAGCCCAGGAGCCCTGGCAGCTCCCATAACACTGGGCGCAGGAGTGCCAGGGTCCTCACTATTGCTGGGCACATATCCCTCTTCCTTCTCCARTTTCTGGATCTCATCCTCTTTGCATCTAATCCCTTGGAGGAAAAAAGATCTGGACATATATATGCTGGGAAAAGGACTTCAAACTTCATTCCCTTGGCGTTTGGTTTAAGCAGCTGACTCGCTATCACACYCTTAGTTCATATGCATTGTTCTGTACACCTGCAGCCTATATTATGCACATATGCACTGCAAATGTGAAAGACAACAGTTCCAGGTCTGTGCTAAAAAGCAAAGATTATTAAACATGCAGCCACAGGGGTGCATGATTTCAGTTACACAGATTTCAGATACACTTCACATATGCTTAAGCTTTGTATTTTCCCAACTTTTTACTGTATCAGGGCCATCCAYTCTTTTAAAGGGATAAAATAAGTATCCTTTTGCATTTTCCTGATTCTCAAGAATATTGACTCTGAGCTGCTTCATATCTGCAGCAGCAAATTGAAGGCCTGACGTCAAATCTCCTGAAGTCAGTGAGCATCAGGGAAAGTTTGGATTGCCCTAACCTTRAGTACTGCTGTCCTGGGTAGTTACTATCAAAATAGCCACCCTTAATTTCCTGCACGGAATAAAAAACGTTCGTCATGCACTTAACACTGAAAACAAAAAAGGTAAGGAATGGGAGGTCAACAAGGAAGAATGAGTTTTTCTGTTTTTTGTTAATCCAAACATTTGTGTTTCTGATTTAGGGATTATGGCTCAGCAAATGCCACTTGTTTACCTTTCAGAAAATGGTACCTCTGGTGTGTATGAAGGGCTTATCCTGAAGCGAGTCTGCTTGATATCCATAAATATTTGGAGGTGGTGTGCTACTTTAATGGAATTAATAAAAATGATGGAGATTTTTATTAGTACACAGACTACACTCCAGAGAATAGTACTGAAATGACTTGATGCAACTCATTTATTAAACTGTCTTCTATATTGTTATATTTAGCATAGTACAATTTTAGAAAGAAATCTTACAATCTCTACAGCTGTGATTAGACCCACTGAGGTGAAGAGGATTTGTCATTACTGCAGTAAGGTATGATTTTTTCTTCTTCTTTTTTTGTCAGTCTGACTCATGGAAATTTCCATATCTGTTCTTGGAGATGCATCTAGTCATTCACAATCCTGGGAGAAACAGAATCTCAGAAACCACAAGAGAAAACTATTCATAAATATTGATGACTTAATGACACTTTTTATAGCTTACTGTAGATTATTCTTTGTGGTTTTAGGAAAAAGTCTAAATGAGTTCCCATATTTATTTTTCAGGGTCATTACATTTATCATTAACTGTCCTGTTGAATACAATTCATTCAGATAAACTTACATATTGGCTGTTTACTCTGTGTTGCCCCTCATTCTTTTTCTACACTTGAGAAAAAAGTCAGAATTAATTGTACCAACCAATTTCCATGAGGTAGAAACTGCTGCTCTTTCGTTCTCAGTCCTGTGCCTATGTTTGTGTACATCTGAAACACATACGTTATTTTCTTGGAAGTGAATTCTTGCCACCGTATTGTTAGATATAGCATGAGCTACAGCTTGTTCCTCCAGCTGAATTCATAAGCTGAATGCCTGCTCACAATGCACAAATACTTAGAAAATAGCTGTTCTTCACTCAGCAATTTATATTTATAAGAATGCTAAAAAAAAATCCACATCACARCAAATAATATTTCTGGGATACAGATAAGTAAACAAGAGAGATGAGTGCTGGAGCACATGAACGATGGACATAGATAGCTTTTTTTCCCCSCCTAATTCCAGATATTCATTCCAGTGTTGTCATTATGTGACATAATTGAAGAGGCTGAAAAAGTCTCCTAGTGCTTACACTCTATTTTGTGGTGTGTTGGAAAGAAATGTCCTGAGAGATTTATTTCTGATTTTTATAAATGAACTGCATGAGTCCTAAGCAGTGAACATGTTTTCCAACAAGGAATAAGAATGATTTGTAAACCATATTATAAGACTGATATTACAGCACCTTGGTATCGATATCAAAATTGATGATGAATATATATTAATTAAAACAAGAACATGGCTGATGGCTGAAAATGAAATATCAAGACAGGAAGAAAACAAAACCATGAGTAAGATAGATCTGAAAAGACTGCTAAGAAATTTCAGTGCTCAGATTTAAGAAGGCAACTGAGAAACACACCGTGTTTTGACAAGATGCAGGATGATATCCTTTAGTAGTCTGTCTACTAATACAAATTCCTGGATTTTAAATTCATTGTATTCATCAAAAATATCTATAAATCACTGTGGCCATCCTGATAGAAACACCAGTTCAATACACAAGAGATGTCCAAGAAACAGTAAACACTTGAAATGCAAAGTGCAATTAGAATCTTAGATTACTTTATAACCCAAATGTACAGCTTGAATCTCTGTCTAAAAGATTTGTAAAGATGCTGTTGACTCAAATGGAAACTGTCATGTCAATATTCCTTCTTTACAAAAACCCTTCTATTTATTAAAAAAAAAAAAAAAGGCAAAGCATCAGAATTCAGAGACAAACATCAAATATACTGAAGTGAAAAAAAGAGACAGGTTTAAAAGGTCCATGTGTTAGTTTAGCAAAAAAGGTGAACAGTAGGGAATTAAAAAGAAAGGGTTATAAGAGATAACATAAGGCATCTGTTCTTTTGCACAGTCAAAGAAAGTAACAGTCCACAAAACCCTTTTTTCCCTGTAAAAAAATAAGAAACCCACCAAGCCTCTCTTTCACATTTAGAGAAATCTAGTGTGGAACTTTTACAAGAGAGTGAAACACTAAAATAGCATTTTGCTTAAAAATGAATGAAAWGTAATGTAAATCTCCATCCTTTAAGGCAGAAATGAGCCATCAAATTCCTGAGATTAGGCAGGAAGTTTTCCCAGAGGCACAGGCATTCCTCACGGGGATGGTCTGTGCGTCTCAAACTCCTAGTTGTGAACCCCGACTTGGTGGCCAGTACCAAGTCACTGTTACAAATCTCTGACATTAGTAAGTTTTTGCCTAGCTTGGGTTTGGGCCTYGGTTATCCAATATCTCAAACTAATGCCCAAAGTAAGTAGTTTCTGCAGAGTAAAGTTCAAAATAGACATTTCAATTCTGAAGTCAGCACACACTTTGCATTTTACTTAAGTATTAAAGAGACAGAATGGAAGAAATATAGCACGCTAATTGGACTAAGAAATACTAGGGAACTGATGAGCAGCACAGAGAGTGGAAAATCTCCTTCAGTAGACAGGAAAGTAGAAGGGAAAAGAGATGCAGCTTTCTTGATCAAAAAGGTTGCATGTGTCAAATGAGAGACTGGAAAAGTGAGTTCTACTTTCTCAAACAGGAAAAGGAGACGAAGCAGAATTGCATAGCACTTGCTGGGTTTAAGGAAGGGACACCAGACATGCATCATTTATGAAAAAGCTGAGAGCACTCTATATAATTAGCATCCTATCTGACTTGTTAAACTCTAAAAAAGTTAACAAACTAACCAAGAATTTCTGGAAACAGAAATTTGTTGGAGAAATTCTCTAATAAAGAGAATTTCCTGAAACTCTCTGCCCTTGCTCTTCTTAAGGTGAGCTAGAAAGAAATCAAAATCTGCTGGTGCTGTAATGAATGTTATCCTTGCCAGTCCTGCAGAGCTGTAGCAGCCATCAGGGAATAATCTGGGTTCTCACAGTGACCACTGTGGGCAATTATGCCTCTATGGGACCCTGTCCATTCTTCTTGAGTCTGTCATCCCAAGAGCTCTCAAGGAAAGAACTGCAATTCTGCACCGGCTGAAGCAGCAATCATTTGCTGCTGCAAACATCCTGCTCAACACTTCTGGCCAGTTCTGGAATGAGCATTTGGCAGGACGCATATGGGGAGTGCAGTACTTACCGGTTTCTATATAACCATGCTGAAGTTCAGCAAAAAAAGGATTTTGTTTTTCTTCCCCCCCCCTCATTTCTCTGCTCAAATATCTAGTTTTGCAGTTTATTTTTCTGGGAACAACTCCATAAAGATGTACCTATACACAAATGGATGATCAACAGATTTGCCAACTTACAATCCACTGCATATCCAAACTCTACATTTCAGAAGAAGCATAATAAGAATAAAAAGAAAATGAAGAAAATAAGATTGTGAATGCACTGGAAAAAAAAATCTGGCCTAGAAAGGCATCAGTATGAGTGATTAGATGATAAGATAATTACCTGTTCACTTCTAAGTGGATTACATCTGATTGGAAGTCACCAAGGATAAAAACTTGGAGTCCGAGATGCTCTTTTTAATAAGCACACATTTGAAAGAAAGCTGTAATTTTTAGTACTTCCAATTATTGCTACTTGCAAGGCAATGGTAGAAAAAACATACTCCCTATCTTCTCCAATAGCTTTTATAYTAACAAATTCTCAAATATTCAAGTGCAAAATTACCATGATAGTAAAAGAACAGAGGTTCTTTTAACTTGCTTTGCTGTTTAGAACATCCAGTGACCTGAAAACCCTGGATAAAAGCCACTGCTTTATTTGTTCACAAGAAGGCTTTGGAAACATCTGTTTGCTTCTACAGGACTGATAACTGCCTGCAGAGGTGAAAGCTGATGACTATTTCAGATGCTAAGAGTAAACAATGGTGCCTCTTGAGGGCCTTGTATACACTCACAGAAAAATTCCAAAGTTATCAGACCATATAATATTTGTGAAAAAAATGGAACAGATTTAAAATTGTATTCCAGAAGAAGAACAGAATGAGTAGAGAGAAGTTAATAGGGTGAAGCCCCATGCACAGATATATGAAGCATAAAGCAATGGTTAATGACTCATGATCTTCCCCTCCCCTATGATTGCTGCTTTTTATTCCTCTATTCTTGGTGTAATTCGGGTGAATTCCTCTCATCCAGAAGTTCATGACTTTTTTTATATATCTAGTCTTTTCCTCAAACACTCAGTTGATGGCAATGGTGTGGTGCTGTGAGGCCTGTTGTGTGTCCTTGCTGGTAACAGCAATGACAGCTCCTATGTAGGTGTGACTCAAATAAAATAATTACTCTGAAACACAACTTCTGCCCACTAAAAATATATAAGCAAATCCAATTTCCTTTCCACATCTTTGCTTCAAGCGCCTAAGACTACGCTGAAAATGATGCTTTCTTTCAGCATGTTTATTCTTTCATCTGATATTCTCAAATCTGTAACATCTGCTTCTGTGTTTTGACACTGCAAAGCAAAAGATGTAGTGTTAYTTCCTCAGCTGAGTCACTTGCAGCATATTTTAAGGATGTCTAATACATTGAGACATTACTTCATTTTACGAATATGAAGCTCTAGGACTTATCTACCGCTCTCCTGCTTCAAGGGACACAGGAACTGTTAAAATACTTCTTATATAAAAAGTTTTCAAATCCAGTATCTTCAAATCCAATCTGCAATTAAGAAAGGCCAAATGCAGAAGTCAGTTCCACCTCAGCAGTTCACACAGTGACTGAAGTCTGCATGGATAGTTGGTTAGTAGAGCTGACAGATACGTGGGCTTAATCTAATAACAGTATGCCAAATTTTGCTACTCTTTCTCTAGCTGGGATAAATTCTCTGATTGTTCAGATTGATTTCACCTTCTTGGTATTGGTACAATAAACTACTGATTTTACAAAATGAGGACTTGCCCCAATAGGCAGTACTGCTGTCTATGAGAAGTTACATTGCTCAGCCAATGCCTTTGAACACAAAAGGTGTGAGGAATGATCACAGTTTTGGTGTTATTAGCTGTCTCATGGGCTTGGTGGTGCCTGTAAAAAGCAGTTTATTTCCTATGAATAAACTACAAATATTTCCTTTAATTTCCTAAAAATAATCTTGTTTTCTTTGCTACTATCCAAAAGAGAGGGAGTTCCTTTATTTCCATCCTGCCCATACTCTCCCAAAATGTGGAATGCATGCTGAGCATGTGAATCASTAAGGACCTCAGCTTCGCTTACAGGGACGGAAATGCAGATGGTGGTAGGCCCACTGTATGCTTTTCTGACAGAAGCTGGCTCTTTCAACAGGGTTTTCCTCTTCAGGAAAATGTTTCAGCTATGTATGAACTGAAGATTGGCAGACATATGGTAAGAGCCTTCTCATACAGTAAGGAAGTGTTTCATTCACTCATACGCCACTCATCATTTGGAAATGAAGACAGAGTGAAAAGGAACTGTCTTGAATTTGACTGTATATTTGACTGTATATAGAACAGTCCCAGAGGAACCAGGCACGAGCAAGTCCATACACTGCCAAGATTAATTACAGGCAGCCTGCTCATGGATCTGCAAAATGCTTATTATGCAAGTAAACAGAGGTTTTCTAAAAGTAGTAGGGGGATTTGGTATCAAAAGCCACAGCAGCAGCTCTTACCTTGGGCTTATGTAAGTGCAYACTTATGACAGGAGCCTCTGCTTAAAACCAGTCAGTCACCAACTATCCTGGTAAACTATGGTGTTTCCCCAGAGATTCTTATTCAATTATTAATCTATCTACTGCTGATTTTATCATGCAGAGTGTGAATTTGTCTTTCCACATTGAGTTCTAAGGGAAGTTTGTAAGAAATATAGTACTTGTCAGCACATGAGAGTCAACACATTWCTGCGGTGCTGCAGCCATTTATAACGAAACTAAAATGAGCACTCACTTGTTTGGCATTAATTTAATGTCCCACTTAGCTCCTATCAGACGTAAATAGCTGCTTCATCCATTTAAGCATTTCTGTTCCTTCACATAATGAAGTGCTCTGTACCTGTCAAGTAAGCAGAATTCATAACTGAAATAAGAAATGGATGAGGAAATTCAATATTCTTGATAATAAGCCTTTACAGGGACAAGTCAGCCTTTTTCTGGCCACAAGTTCTCGGCATTATGAGGTTCACCTTGTATCCTGCTCAGTAGAGAACACACAAAGATAATGACATATATATGTATGTTAGTATGCTAAAAAACATTTCTAAAAAGGATTATCAGTTCAACTCATGGTATAGTTAACAGTTGTAGTTGTCAAACACACTCAAAACCAAATAAATTAGCTAGCCAGCTTCTTGGTATTTAAGTGTTTTTATACTATTTTAGAAAAACCCAGCTTAATTTTAAGTAGCGTTCTAGTAACAATCACTCTCTCTTGAGGAAATTTTTTATGAGAACGAATGGAGATAATGACTACTATTAGTCACTGTCATTAGCATAAAACATTAGAAACTCTACAATATTTATAACAGACTATGACATGACAATTAAAATATGACTTTGTACCACTTGTGTATGGCTTTGCTACAGCTGGCTGCTATTTYGTCAAGGTAAACTGATAGAAGTCTGGTAATAGTATATTTAATAGCATGTTCATCATCAGATCTAATTGTTTTCCACCACAGGGTATGAAGCTTTATGTCCTCTATCAACCCAAAACAAACAGCCATACTGCTTAATGGCTGTTCAATTAATGTTTATGGGGCTACTTTTATACTCTGAGTTATAAGACAAATAAACTCTAAGAAGCAATTTAAGAACCTCAGAAACTTAATGGGACTACAACCAACACCAAAAATAACTGAAATAGCTACAGAGTCCCACACTTACGGATGTAAAATAGAAGATGYTACTCAGCATTAGAGAATTCTTCCAAGACACAGGTATAATTCCTAATGGAAGGGAAATGAGACCTCCAGGTAGTGAAGAGTCTTCAGGTCAGCAGTCTTGCAATTGCTGTTCATGCCTGGGTTAAAACAGAGAAGACCTGGTCACCCCAAATCACATAAAGGGCAAACTCTGTTCCTCAGGTTGCAAAGTTACTCCTCCGAGAGTGATTTTCCCTCAGTAACCTAGATGATCTCCACCTACTCGTAATTCCTTCTGCTATTTAGAAGAGCTCATGCTGATTAAAATGAAAGAACAGTTCAAAGACAGGTTTCTCTGTTGCTGCCTTGGTGCATATAAATTCATCTCTCCCTCTCTTTTGCACAAAGCCTGTAGAGGGCAATGCAAAATTACTGTAAATATGTTTTCACCAGAGATATGTCACTGTTCTAAATTATGAACATAAATGGTTTCTGGCTTGTGCCATTAATTGTATATAGCAGTAATATATTCATTTGGAGCTTCCCATTTTGATTCAGACTCCCTGATCTCTGACTTTTAATGATGTATTACAAGTCTGTAGTTCTCTGACACCTAGGCAATTAATCATTGATATTCCTTAGTCCTCCAAAGTAGCTGGACACAATTAGACAAGAAAGAAGCAGACTTGAGGGGTGGTGAAAATTTCTCTCCAGGAACTACTAATTTTTTCACACCATAAACTCCACTTGACATTCATGGCTGCAAATATATTTTAACAGAACTGCTGTTACTGTGCCTCTCCTCCCATCCTCCCAGCAGYAGATCAACATGAGGTTCATAAACAGATAAAAATGCTCTGAGAAGTTTAAAGGCTGTCAAGCCTTCTTGACAACTTTCCTCTAGGAGTGCAGTTGAGAAATGACAAACTTRCCACCTGACTGGCTGGTGTTTAAAGCTGGCTGGTTTTGATGAGGCAGCAATGAGCCTTCCCTTTTGGAGTTCATTTTGTATTTCCTAAGCACCTCTTCACTGAAAATTATACAGTAGAACTGATTTGAATTTGATTAGTTTCATGCTACAGTTTTAKTATTTGTAGCAAATAAAGGTTTTTTTTTATGGTACTATTGCACTTTTAGAAGCATTTTAGGGTGGTGACAGACTAACTTTTATTTCTCATTATTTCTCAGTATTATTGCTTGATTTTTTTTATTATTATTATTTTAATCCAGTAATAGCATCTTTGAGTAAGGCTTCCTGTGTTTCATTTACACACTTGTGCATGAGCCCAGATGCACAGTCATGCTGTATTTCCTCTCTGCTCCAGTGGGAAGAGGAAGGCAGTTCTTTTCTCAAGGACAGATTTCTGTGTCCTCAACGGATAAACAGGTCTCAAAGCTAGCAAAAATTCAGTGTGAACCTCAACTTCTTYGGTGGCAAACTCCTCTATTAAATTGTATGTTACAGACTTTGTGACTGATACTTCAACAGTTAGTGCTATGGAATAGCACAGCCACCACAGGGAAACATATAAAATACCGAATTATTATTTCAGTGACATCTGACTTCATGAGATGCAATTCAAATGCTCTGCGAATCTGCATACACTTYTATCTTCTGATATCCTTCCACTTTTATGTCCTTACATAATATTCATTGATCTTCAYTGCAGGCTTCAGTAATGAAGACCATGTGTGAAGAACACAACATCTTTGGTTGGTCAGCTTAGACACAAAGGAGAAGCACCTTTAATCTGAGTGGGCTGAGTGGAGTCAGGTGGCTTATAAAGACCAGGAGTCCTGTCAACAGGGTTAAAAATAATATAGGACGTTGAGAAGAGGGAAAATTCAGGACATGGTCTAAAGGTCAAATACAATCCTAACTAAATATCCACAAGCTCTATATCACTGTTGCAAGGAATGTTTACTCATCTAAAGCTCTATGTGCATTTTCAGATGTACCTAGAACTCAGCTGTGAGATCTATGTTTAACCAACAATTTAATAAATTTATTACTTGGCCTGTACTTTCTTAAATCTATTAGATTCAAGATGAATATTCCCCAGTTGTTTATCTACTTTTAGAAGAAGGCATGCATTTATCCATTTTTTTCCTTACTTGCTTACCTGTTTCCATAGATCATCACTATATTGTATGAGTACAGCAACAAATCCCCATCATTAGGGATGCTTTAAGAAATACAAAGTAGGCTCACTTCAGCAGCAATTCAARCTATTATGAAATATGAAGATTTTATATATACATAGATACAAATATATCTTCAGTATTTCTCTGGCTTTCATTAATACTAGCTGACTGCCTCAAAATGTGTAATATATTAAATTTCCAGAATATCTATATAAAGATGCAAGGCAAGGTGTTCAAAAAGATGTTTTATGGGGAGTGTATTTAGAACCTTATTTGTGTGACAGTGGTTATTCCTGATTTTTGACATCCTGAAGTGTGGGCTAGTGACAGGAGCAAGACTCTTCTGAAAACAAAGATAGGTCTTTGATACTCAAATAAATGGAAGATTTTAAGTTCTATTTTGAAAATATTCATGATTATTGATAGAAGTGTCCTCTTCTGAGAAAATCTGATTCCTTTGATAAGCAAGTAAATCAACAAAAATACTACCAGAGGAAAATTTGATTCCATTCCATAGTATCCAGTGTGATACAGTGTGAACAGCCACAGTGTTCTCCTTACATTTCCTATGTGCAAACTGGAAATAATGAAATAATTCACCTTAGCCGTATTAATCTCATTTCACACTGAGATAAATATGGAATACATGTTTAAAAGCTCTATATTATTATTTTTGAAGTATTTACAATGGTAACACAATTAACTGTAATTTATGTAATTCCTCCCCAAATCTGTATTTTTACCTATTTCTAGTCCTCATTCTCATGCTAATTTATGTGCAAGATGCATAGGAATGAAAACGACGTATGGATACTATGACCTCAAGATTTCCAGCTCTAGSTAGGAAAAGGACTCTGGAATAACACTGATTTTTCTTACCTGTGAATATGATAGGTATGGATAGCTGTGGATCACGTTCCTTTTGCTCTGTTTTCCAAAACTATCTGGCATAACTTCTGATACTGCAACATGTTGCCCATTTACTGGAAATCACCAATCACTGTTTTTCTTTTTTTTCCTTCCCAATTGAACTAAAGTTCAAAGGAAAAGTGTACCTTATATGATTGTTTGAATACCCAGTAAACCCAGGAAATATAGAAGGAAACAAAACTAAAATTAAAATTATTCTGGACATCATTTTGGAAAAGGTTTCAAAGGGCAAAATCTACAGTTAGGTACYGTAAGGAGTAGAAAAAACCTAAACTGAGGCATAGTCCCACCGAACTGCTATCTACTATTATTTGCAAAGGGCAAATCCTAAAATAGAGTGGTAAGCACAGTATTTTCAAAACAARCAATGACAAGGAACAGAGCGTCCCTGTGCAAGGACTGTGTGGTGTATGACTGTATGATGCAGGACACTTACTTAATTTCTCTCCACAAGACCTAATTTATTCAGAATATGAGATTAAAATAAACACTTGTATCTGCCTTAAGCACCAATGGTATGATTTTTTTTCTTTTTTTTTCCAGCCTTCCACTGTACACAATTATCTACTTTTTCACAGATTTTCATTGCCTATTGTCACCAGTAGCAATATTATGGCAAATGAACCTTGTGAACATGACTGTGTGTTCTCAAAATCCTGGTGAAGGTACCAGGAGTTTTCTAGAACAACTGGAAAACTGAAAAACAAAAAAAAAGCCAGAATTCCCAACATTTGTTTTCAGCATGGCTGTCTCAATGAGTTACTACATCCCCATGCAAAAAGGACATTGTTTCTCAGAATGCTTGGCATTTTCAAAAATACCATTTCTATGTTCAATGCAGTGCATGAAGGTAGTGTCATTTTTTTATGTCATCTCTGTGAGAAAGGTGATTAAATGTTATTCGTCTYTACTACAGAATGTATTAAAGAGTGTAAGAACTTAGACACATATTGTCCTGCCTCTAAGTGCAAGGCATCAGACATAGCCATGTAAGAGCTCTTGGTCAGTGGCAAACATTAGCTGAACTACTTTAACATGGTCTTCTTTTTTGCAGACTGCAGTAATCTGAATTATCTCTCATTTGACACAGACTAAAGCATACAGGGAAATACCACAGCCCATATGCTGGAAGGAGCCTGAGTCTTGATGTGTCCTAGACTAGAGAGGGTGCTAATGGTAGGACCAGGGATGGGGAAAGGCCCTTCACTTCCCACTGATCTCTTTCAAATGATGTTGAATGCTCTCAGTTCCCTGAGCACCATGCAAGAGCTTCTGAACACTGGATATTCCCTAAGGAATGGCTCAAAAATTCTRAAAACCAAGACAAAGTGGGACCTACGTATTCAATGAGGAAAACAGGATTAGTTGCTGCTTGTTAATGTTTTAAGTGAGACGGTCTGTGTCATCACACAACATTTTTGAGAGAGAGTAAATCTGTGTGATAATATTAACATAATCAGGTCTATGAGAGACTAATTAAAACCAAATCTTACTAAAATCAATGCATCAAGAGGTAATTCAGACAGATGAGGGATATGTTTGTTTAGGTGCTTAAGTTAATTTCTTCTCTAGCCAAAGGCGAGAAGGTACATTTGGAGAGAGTTTGGGAGTACCAAGTTTAGGTACTCTGAAATATTTTTATGGAAGAAAAAGCACCCTACAGGTACCTACCCTAACAGGTATCTGTGGTGTCAAGTTAGGTGTTTGAAACTCATTGATCAAAATACTCCAAAACTCCCCTGATCCCACAGTAATTATATTTTTACAATAATAGAAAAAAATCAGTGAATCACCTGATCAATGAAGTTGTAAGGAGATGGGGGAATACAGGTATTCTAGTACAACTTCTAGCAAGTTTGCATTGCTGACAATGGGTATCTTTTGGGAAGACTCATGATTCATCCAAAATTACCTCTAAAATTATGAAAAATGGAAGCATCTTTCTAAAATTGTGAGGSCCATGAAGTTTTGTAGGGTCTATTTGAGATCTATGAGAGTTACTCAATACTASTGCTGCTATAGTTAGCAGTCTTCACAGAATCACAGAATGGTTAAGATTGGAAGGGACCTCTAGAGATCATCTAGTCCAATCCCCCTGCTCCAGCAGGGACACCCAGAGCACGGGGCACAGGGCGGCATCCAGGCGGGTTTGAAAGATCTCCAGAGAAGGAGACTCCACRGCCTCCCTGGGCAGCCTGTKCCAGGGCTCTGTCACCCTCACAGAAAAGTTCTTCCTCACATGGAGATGGAAGTGCCTGTGTTGCAGTTTGCACCCATTACCCCTTGTCCTGTCACTGGCCACCAATGAGAAGAGCTTGGCCCCTTCCTCCCTGCATTCTCCCTTCATGAACTTATACATGTTATATCTCYCCTCAGCCTTCTCTTCACCAGGCTAAACAGGCCCAGCTCGCTTTGTCTCTTCTCATATGAGAGATTTTCCAGTCCCTTAATCATCTTTGTCACTCTCTGCTGGACCCTCTCCCGCAGCTCCACATCCCTCTTATAGTGGGGAGCCCAGAACTGCACCCAATACTCCAGGTGCGGCCTCACCAGAGCTGAGGACAGGGGCAGGACCCCCTCCCTCGACCTGCTGGCAACACTCCTCCTTCCCTTCTTTCAGTCAAGCACTGGTCTTCCTGCAGTGTATATCCTGCAGAGTTTTTAATCTAGTGAGCTGTCCTGTTTTTGGCTCAGAACTGCAAATGAGTGGAATACTGTTACTATGGGCTGTGTAAAGAACAGCTGCATGCCCGGTTCATAAAGTTATTTGGCAGTTTTTACTATATGAAAATAAGACCATAAATTGGCTGAGCTGAGATTTGAAGTCACTGATAGTCTGGGTGAATATATTCAACAGAATTTTTTTCTTGCACATGGGAAAATTACTTTCTTCAACTTAACATCCTAATATTTGTATTGCAACCAACTCCATTTTCTACTCTCAGCACTTTCCATGAGGGTTAAACTAGGATGCCCCTTGCAAAGCTGCATCCACTTTCCCAGAGGTGAAGGTCCAATCAGGGTAAGAGTGTCTTAGGGAGCTGCAATCATTATTTCACACTGACAACTAAAATTAGCAATGAGAAGTGAATGAATGAGGCCAGGGACACAACGGTCATAGGCATCTCTCCCTCCCAAAAACTTGGTGGTCTGTGGCTGTGGATGGCCCAGGAGATGGGCAATCTGCTCTGTCCTAAAAGATGGCCCAGGGTGGCCATTTCTCACATTTGCTGCTTAGCATTTGCTTTTCAAAGTGCTCTTCCTGGGTCAAAACCATTGCATGCTGCAGCACAAAGCCGCTTTTGCACTAAGGAGGACAACGGCTTAAATGACTCAATTCAGTACTTAACAGATACTTGCTCTGTTTAAATTCAATTAAGCTATAAAAAAAAAGATTACATAAAAAATTCTGAATTTCATATTCCCTTTTCATTCCAGCAAAAGCTTTCCTTGATATCAGCATGGATTTTTAGCGAGTGAAACTCAAGTAAGATTGGTAGGATTAAATTCTTTATCAAAAAACTATCTTGATTAAACGAATCCAACTTAATAGAGCATTCTGGCCAGTTTATATCTTTGCATTCTGGATTCTAATATGGATATTAAAAAGATGTATAATGTTCAGAATACCATACAGAATAAGAAATAAGCTGTCAATTTAAAACACTCTTAGTATATTAAGCTGATGTCTCYATTTTATCAGAGAATAACAGCATTTCATTCAAACATGAGTGTGTCTGGTTATCTTTTTAGCTAAGGCAGGTATATGAACAGTTTTCTGGGAAGATGGGTGAGGGGAAATAGAAAAAGAAGGAAGAAATGTGGCAGAACCGCCTGCAGTCCATATGAGATTGTTTTAACCAAGAATAAATATAATCAGTAATTTACTATTTATACTAAAGAATGAGATAAGCAATAAATATGAAGTCATAAGTGAACACAGTAAACTATGAAGCAAAACACTTACAYATTTTGTTCCATTTACTCGGCAGAAGTAAAGAAAATAACCAGACTGCTAAGAAGTCATAAAGGAAGAGCTCAGCAGTTTTAGTATCATCATCTCCAATACACAGTCCAAAGGTCCTGTAATGCCAGGGAGTACAACAAATGCAACCAYTGTTTTCCTATAAGTCAGTCATCCATCATCAGCTAATGTACTGAGCACGCCAAGAGCAATGCCTGACATGATATAAGCAGGTACTTGCACACTTTATGTCACCTACATTTCGTCTGTTGTAAGAAACTATACTTAATTAATTAAATCAATGGAGCACAGCAAGAAGAAGAAATAAGAAGCACTGTTTTCACAACYGATTTTTCATAATAACTTTATTCTTATTGGGGCACCAAAGCATTTCCATTATGCTAGTTGTGCATTCGAATGCTGCTAAAAGACATCACAAAGTTCTGACAGTTTCTGCACAGAATCTCGATAAGTTCTTTGGACACAGATAGGATTTAAAAATAAGTTTTATAGGGCTTCTTCTTTCATTTTCTTTTAAAGCATGAATGCTTGTCCTGTATCAAGATAGTATGAGTGTGATCTTCCTCTCATAAACTTTCCTTCTGATTTACAGGTTTGAAGTATGAAAGTCTGAGATTACTTTCTCAARTAATCTTGTTATTTTCCGGCAGCCCACTCTGGATTTCAAAGATGATTCAATTGTTTTAGGAATGGAAGCATTTATGCCTTTCAATAAATACTAAATATAGTCTTTTATAAGGATTTATATAAGAGAAGCCAATCTTTGAAACAGTGGTATGTTTTTAGTAGATGTTTAGAAAACCAAGATTTATGCTTAAGTTAACATGGTTACCTCCTGTTTGAGAACACATTTGTTCCATATATGCACGATGTAGAGATATATTTCAAAAATTTAAAATGTTCTACTGAGTTAGAGTAAATGACTTGCTCAGTCAGAGATGAGGGACGAACTGAAAATCTTTTAGGTACTCATACTGGAGACCACAGTTCATCTTTAGATTCCACAGCTATAAAACCAGACTTGACATACAACATCTTCACTACAAAGCATTAACATATTCATGAGCAAGGCTCATCATTTTTCTAATAAGTACATAAACCAGAAAATCTGCTGCTGGGAATTGTTTTCCTTAATGTCTCCAAGTGAATGTTAGCATCTAACCCACAGGACTAAAAACCAACTGAAGTCAAAGGAAAGACTTAATGGTTTCAAAGGGGCTTTAGCTGGGTCCCAATGGGCGACATTAATGACTGGAAAAATGCATTAGGTAAGAACACAGCATGGCATATGGTGATTGTCTCTGAAGCCTTAACTGTACTGAGAAAGTTACCTGAGCACCTGTTCTAACTCCATTGCAATAAGATGAGATACCCTTATCAATAACTCTTCCAGTTACCAATAGGGGTCAAAAAGTGAATCTAGAAATTTTGATGAAGGAAACCTCAGAGKAAGCTGGGTTTATTTTTCTGTTTAGAATACAAATAGAACTTTTTGTGACTTTGCATATTTATTTAAGTTCTTTTTGTACATTCCCTAATATTTTGATAATAGAGGGTTATATGAAATAGTTACAAGGATGGTTGCAACCYTTTGACATTTCTTTAATTGTATCCAGCATTTTCAAATTCTCTAAACTAAAAATTTTGCAATTTCTTGGAAACGAACCTTTAAATGTTGTTGTAAAATTAACTTCTTGAATTTCTATATTTATAAAATTAATTAACAAATTAACTCTGCCCTCCTGAGCCCCTCAAATTACATCTACTTTTTAATTGGAATGTGTGACTTTTTTATAACACAGAATGAATTTATAATCTACAACCTTACTTTATGAACAACTACAGTTGTAGTTTTTAACTTTAGTTTTTGTTTTAGTTTTTTAATTTATAATCTACAACTCTGATTTTATGAAGACTTTCTTAAACCATGTGCTCTTTTTGCATTTTTGAGCYATTTACATGTTTTACAACATTATCAGGGAATTCAGTTTGTACTTATGAGGGTAGAAATATCAATGAAGTTGTTAAATATAAAGATTCTGCAGTGAGATTATAATCACAGGAAAGACCACTTTCTATCAAAAGATTTATTTGCTTAGGAAATTTCTGAAAAACTGTCTGCTCTTATTTTCATATTTTATATAAAAGATGGCATATACAGCAGCTGATTTTAGAGAGTATGCAGTATTGTTATGTAGTAGTAGGTTGTATAGAGAACATCATTGACATATAATGATGGTATCCCTATTTTTTCCTTTATATAACCTTGATTTAGCTTGCTTATKAATCAAAATCCAATATGGAAATCTTCCCAAGGTTTCTCTTCTTGCTGACTTGTATTTTTCTCCCTGACATTTAACTCAGCACTCCCATCTCTTTTAAATTGAAACTGCATTATTTGACTCTTCCAAAACTCCAGATGTAATTTATTAGAGAAGTCATATACAAATAAGACTGCCACTGTTAAATATGAAKGAAGTACATCACTGACATCAACCAAATCTAGTTTTATTTCAACAAAATAGATCACTTTCTTATTCTTAGCTTAAACCTTCAGACTGTTCTCCTGGATGTTATTTCATGAGTGCTATCATAAATCCATATTCTAATGTTAAAATATCAAACCTTTAAATGGGTGCAGTAATGTATGTTCATTATCCATATTCTAAAGTTAACTTGGGTCCCTTACTAAATTCCAGCTAYTCAGCTTAGTACCTCAGTACACGTGGGGAGCTGACGAGTTCCCTAGCAGTAGAGGCACAAAAAATTATACCCTGAGCTGCTTAGGAACTAGGTCTTCATAGTCATTCCTTTAGGGCCTATCGATCTGTTTTATATGCAGTTATGCCCTGCTCAAACATCCATGTTACTGAACTTGGAAATCATCATAAATTCTAGTATAATTGAGCAATTATCCTGGGATTACAGATTGAACAGGGCATGCGCAGTAGGAAAGGTCTCCTAGCTTTATGGCTGTGGTACCATTACCCTGAGCAGAAGCTGAGGACCTCAGTAAACTAGAACTTTCTAAATATCCTTTGAGATGAAGTCAAGTCTCTTTCCTAAATTTCTCAGTTTACATACATGGAGATTTAATATCATGTTCAAACACTGTAGGCTGTAGAGAAAATACACGGTGTTATTTTTCTGATAAAGACTGTTGATCTAATTCATTCTTTCCGTTATAATGCCTGAATAAATTAATTCTTTCAGTTATAATGACTCCTGAACTCCTGGCTGCCAAACGAAAGAGTCCAGAAGTGCAATTTCTCCACTTGAAAACTGCTTCCAGACTTTGGAGTAAATCTTCAGAATGTCGCTTGAGTAGACATAAGGGGTTATGGATCCATCTCTGTGCCATCCGCTCCACTATCKATCACTGGGCTAGAAATCCAACAGGCTCATTGATTCTATTCAAGACAATTAATTTTTGGCATCTATGTTACTTGCCTTTATAATGCAATAGTGTACCTAACTAGGGCAATAAAGGTCCCTACCTAGCTGTGCATATATTTCTTTCTCATAAAACAGGAGGGTTTCAAAAGATTCCAAAATAATATTTTACTATTTAAAATACTGAAAGCTACAATGCACCTATTTCTTTTAAAAACATATATGTTCTGTATGTTTTCTATATAAAAATACATCTGTTTTACGTATTTTTCTTGGTCAACCAAGAAAAACATCTTAGAAAAGTTTTAGGGGAAATTTTGACTTCTCAACTCTTGTATCTTATATTTTTCTTTGTTGTTTAATCTTTGCTTTAGTAATTGACACTGGTTCCTTTTTTCTAATACTAAGAAAATTAATCAGTATGCACATTCATCCAAACAAAGCATGTTTATGATTTGCTGTCTTGGAATTATCTGTAACATAAGTGATTTTTTTGACTGTAAATTTTCAAGATCTCGTGATTAGGGCTGACTTGGCTGTTTGGTGGATGTATGGAATACATCATGTAAGACCTAGTGATGACTGCTAATTAGAATAATCAGATTCTACGGTTGCTCTTTCATAAATCAGAAAGAAGATGGATTTTTTATTAAGAAGATACAGTTGATTAGCTATAAAACTTCTTCAGAAATGGAGATTAAATATGCTTTGTAGTTAGGATAGACTAGCATATTCTGTCAAGGAAAATTTTCTTACTAATCTCCTGAGAAATCAATAGAAGTATAATGTTTGCAGAAGCAGTTGTTTGCACTGACTTATCCTATGTTTTTTTCTAAATAATTTTCTTGTAAGAGTATTTTGGAATGTATCATTTTTCTGGCTTTTTCTGTATCTCTTTTATTCTACACAAAGAGCAGCTGTAAAAGTGGACTTTGAGACAATGATATGAAAGGACACTGTTCTGCTATAAAACAGTATTTATTGCAGTACATCTTCAGAGAGTTTACACCAGTTCTCCTTACATAAAAATCTGATCCACAAGTGAGAAATTTATTATACATACTTTTCTCTGAATCTCACATCAAATGCCGTCTGCTCCCAGTTTTGTGCAGTTAATCACTATGGTAAGGCATATGAGATTTTCCTGAAATACTTATACAATAAAATCTATAATGCATAACAATCTGTAACCATGTATGAAAGCATATTTATACCAGAAGTGTGTGTTTTCCCTATCTGTATAGAAATAAAATACACCAACTGAAACACGATTATATGACTATATGAACTATGTGAATGCATAATTTTTATTATAGTGGTATATACAAAATGATACAAATGGTAGGTGCAGACAAATCCTAAAGCCATGTTATATCATTTTGGCCTGTAGAGTGTCTGTACCAAATAAATCAAACCAATTTATAAAGGTTCTTAGGGCAGAGGCAAAATTAAGCCCTTTAGATCTTGTTATATAACATGTGCCGTTTAAGTAACTGCTGAGCACACTGATATAGCAAAATTTTAAATCAGTCAGGCCACAACCACGGGAAAAGATGCTACAGTAACAAATGTGCTTGGGTTTTGATGTGCAGCATAGTAGGTTTTGTTAATTTATTATTATCTGGTTTAACCTCCATGACGCTCCAAAAAAACAGTGCATTTTGTATTGTGATTAATTTGACACTCGTGTGTGCGTGGAAAAACCCTGAGCTGGAAACTTTTGGTGTTTCCAATAATGATATTTGTTTTCAGTCCAAAATCATGCATACAACCTGAAATCCATGTAACAAAGTTATCCAAAATACAACTTCATCTTTAATTGCATTTAACAGAAAAATACAGAAATTTATGCCTTTATCTGTCTCATTGCAGGTAATGGTATTAATGTATTTTCCTTTCTGAAATATAACACAGAAATAGCTGCTAAGCAAAAGAATAAATAACAAATCCCCTGTTTCTCTATGAATACTTTTGTTATACAAAGATGCACATTTGAGGATCAACAGAGAAGACAGTATATTTCTATGTTATGAGACTTATTTATTCTGAAATTTAGACATGCTTTTAATAAACATGAGCTCTTGTTTTCTAGGAGGACCAGTTATAAGTATACTGTCTTAGTATTTACCATTAAGATACCACACAAGACTTTCACTAAAGCAAAAGGTAACATATTGTACAAAAGCAAATGCTCTGATTTACATTATACGCTAACATGTTCCTATTATGCAAGGAAACAGAGCTGGAAATAACTGTCTTTTTTAAACCTTTAGCTGAATATGATCTCATGTATTAGTAAAGATAAATGCACATATAAATGTGAATTAGTAAAGAAACCCTGACACATGGCAGAGCTTACCTGAACACTTCTCAGCAGATCTGCTGCTTGGCTGTCCAAAGCCTGTGAGTCCCTGAAATAGTGAGACAGAATAAACTCAATGTAACCATTATGTAGCCTACTAAATTCACTTCAACATTTCAGAATCAAATAATAAAACATACGCTTCACAAACTATTCAAAAAGAGTAAGCATGCAACTCCAGCTGGAAGAGATTTTGTTCACAAACTGAACAGTAATAGGCGTCTAGTTTATTCTCATCAAAAAAGTAAACCAATCACATCATTGACAAAAAGCCACTGTAAACAAAAAAACTGTATTTAAAGGATTAACAGTTTTGGTATCCCTGCCATCAAGTTTTCTGTTCTTTCTCCATCAAAATTTAGGTTATATATTTGTTGTTAGCAAGAGTTGCATTACTATTATTGTTAATTTTAGTTCTGTTTATTACCTTGAGGGTTATGTATTGAAGAATAATTTTGTTGTCACTAGTTAATGTTAATTAGCTGTTTTAATAGCCTATATGCCTATTTGTTATCTTTTGGTAGGTTTACTTTTTTAACTATCAGTAACTTAATAACTGAGAATATTTAACATTACTGTTGCATACTCAAAATTACAGAGTTACTATTAGTGTTACCTGTTTAACGTTTAGTCATCCTTTGAGTCCTGCGACATATTTCCTTAACAATCATCAGCCATCAATCTGATAGTCTCATAAGAAATATCAGCCCTCTAAACTGCCTTCAAGGGCGGTGATATTTAGCACTGAAAATTACAAATAAAGTTTTTGAAGTTGAGTACCAACAAGTGGGCAGTGACACTGATGATTTGTTTATCAAGACAAATTATTATATACTACAAAGATGCAGTCAACGCACTCCTCTGAGTGAAAACAAATATGTGAAGCTATGCAATGCTTACATGTTGAATGGGATATTTAATGTGCGGGGAAACTCAAAGGTTGAAGAACTAGCATTTAGACAGTCTAACAGTGGTAAGTGGTAATCTTACCTCTTTAAACTCCATTACATTCTCTCGAGAGACATGCTAATACAAACAAGTCAATCAGAGTTTGTGTTTAGCAAGATCAAGCTTAAGAGGATAGTTTAAAATCCATTTATTGTTCTAAAGCATTTTTTTCCATTAACATGTTATACATTAGTGGATACTAACCATGATTCATGTAACAGTTTAGTTTGTTAACTTTTAAATTATTTAACAACCAGAAGTTATTAATACAACTTTTAAAGTCTTACACAAAAAATCTTAAAACAGGCTTGGGTTCATTTTTGTAATTTTTATATATAAAACATTTTAGGCATCTCTTGAAAAAGAAATAAAGCAGGCATTTAAAGCTAGAAAACAAGTAATTCCAAATTTAGTTTGTTACAAAAGGTTTCAGCTTTATTGACAAATTATGGCAAACATATTTGACAAAATTATGGTTTCCTATTTAGAGAAGCTTACACATGGAACTTTATGTGATTTTTTTTAACAAATACAGGTTAAAACACTGAACAAATTCAGTTAGCTACATACATACAGTAGCTGCTTGTTTTCAACCCCATTAAAACAGCATTTAAAATTAAATTTACAAACTTAATATCGAACATCTTAATCTAAACTAACATATATTAAAAAAGACAGGTTAAAACATCTTATCTACAGCTTGATTATTGTCTGGTTCAAATAAAAAGAGGAAAAAAAAAGAAAGAATCATATTACAGTCTTTCAGCAACCCTGAACAAAAACYCAGCCTTTAGCTAGTATGTAGAGAGACTCAAGATCTGTAACAGTGTCATGCTTTTAAGTTACACACAGCAATGAATACAACCAACAGAACATCATCTTTGAACGGTCTATAGACAATGCTTGCCAAAGATTTTCTGTTTTTGTGTTTTTTTTTTTAAGTCCGTGTTATAAAATAATACTAATGCCAATGTCACTCCAATGTTATAGGAAATACAGGTAGTACATAGGATAATAATGAGCAGTAATCCCTAGGATAGAAAAGAAATGGACTATTACTTGTCGTGTTGCTGTTTATGTGGAGACCACAGGCTATTAATTGTCTTTGAGATGAGGTCACAGATGAGGAAGACCTTCAATATCTACCATAGGGGTGTTCCCTGTAACCCCCTCGGGCTGACCTTGGAGGTGGTGCCTTTAGGCTGGAACGGGTTGTGGCCCATTCTTCTTGTGCTAAAAACAGAAGAAGAAAAGACATGTTTTGTGAGTGTCTAAACCTGAAAGAGCAAAGTGATCTCACCACTAATGACTGTCAAAATCCTGGATGGTTTTGGCTGAAAGCTTAGCGCAAAGAAAATGAGATGGTGTTATCATCCATTTCTCCATCCTTCCCCAAAAACCAACGGAAAACTCTCCTTTTACTTCTCTATACTGACAACTTGTCTATCTCTGGATGAAAAAAGAAAAAGTCTTTTTCGCTTTCAGCAGAAAAACTGCAAAAATCACTGCATGAGTCTGCCAGTTCAGAATTTATTCTGTATTTTGGGCTTCTGGCATTAAAGCTAAAGCACCAATGTGAATAACATTTAATGTAGTTGGTATGTTAATAAGATCAGGAGTTGAATCATAAAAGTATAATTGAAATACATTTTATTTTCTACTTCCATTTGAGGCAAAAGAAAAAGAAAATAATGAAGGAAAAAGCATATTTGTAAACAAAAACTACTAAATTGAAATATATTTTATTTTCTACTTCCATTTGAGGCAAAAGTAAAAGAAAATAATGAAAGAAAAAGAATATGTGTAAACAAAACTATTACATTAAGCAAGAGTTTTACCAAATAGCTTGTACTTGGCATTTTACTTACAGTGCATTTTTAAAGTTTGTGTTAATGAAATATGTTGGCAAGACACATTAAAAAAAAATGAAGACTAGCTCAGTTTCTACTTTTACAGATTGTCCAGACAAGGAATTTCTGGAATTTAAGGCTTCCAAAGGAGGAAGCAGGAGGCAATCTAAAGGAACAGTCTAGTGGCAGAAGCTTGACCTCCCACCTTAAGCTCTGTCCTAAATTAACTAGTTAACCATAAAGTGCCTTGTCTCCCTGTGCCTGCTGCTCACATTCAAGTGACCACACACACAGTGATCAAAGTGGTAATGCAGAAGTTGCTCTGTATCATCTGCCTTACATCACATCTCAATGCAGCCTCCCACCCAGGAATCCTAGAATACATCGGACATAGACACGCTCATCAGCCAGCTCCAAATCTCAGCATATCCCACACAAAGTTCTCTGATAATCTACCAACTTCTTTTTTAATGAAACATTGAAAATATCCAGAAATCTCAGTGTGCAAATGTTAATTMTTTTTTAACACTGATTCATTTTATTGATGATTGGTACATTCTCATTAAAAGTATATTTAGAAGGCATTTTGTTCCAGCATTTTGTTTTGGCTAAATACTGCTGACTTTTGCACTCAGTATGGAAATGATTACTTGCCTCTAGACTAAAATACTAAATGGTTAAAACAACCTTTGTAAAGACAGCTTTTGTAAAAAAAAAAAAGAAATTATGTTCTATGGAAATAGAAAAAAGACGGAAGCATAAAATATAAAAAGCAGGCTAAGATTTGGAAGTCATTTCTTTCTTCYCTGCAAAATGTCTTTACATCAGCTACATCTCATTATCTCACTGCCTTTGGGCAGGTTGGGAAATGCCTGGATGAAAGCAGTGGCAGAACCTGAAGCAGGATCAGGCTAGTATTAGGAGAGGACGTCCCAGCAGAAGACTTGGTAGAAGCTGCCCTTGATATGGAACCAGAAGCATTTCTCTTGCAATTTTCTTGTGCATTTCCCTTATTTYCTTTTTCCTTGAGTTTCTCTGAATGTTCTCTCTTCGAATATCAGCGGGTTTTATGGTCACACAAACCCAAAGTTTACTGTGAAAAGCTACTGTCTAGAGGGCTGAAGAAGTGKCAGCCAATATGATACAGTCCTAAATCCTAGGGTGCCTCATCCCTACAGGGAATCACTTTCTATACAGTGAATTTAAAAATTCAGCCTCTGCAGTATGTTTCATTATACCCTTTAAAAATGGCATTTTGCTGTAAATGTGCAGCAGCTTCAATTACCCTTTGTTGAAGTGTCACTGTGTTTGCAGAGAGGCCTTGGGGAGAAGTAAGATTTAGATAAAAGAAGAGAAGTTTTATTTATATAAAGGAAAATTGCTACGGCAGTAAAAASACTCACTATATGTGCAACACAAAGGCAAAACAATTTCTTGTTTCCTTTAGCTTCCCTCCCCTACTTCCAAACTGATTGCTGTCATATAAAGGAGAAATGCACAATTATGAGCACAGTAAAAAACGACATTGTTTTACCAGTTTGAAGAAGCTATTTTTCCTCAACTAATGGTCTTCTTAAAGTATATTTCTGCTGCAGCCATACCAGTTTTGACACTGAACAAAGCAGAAACCATRATTTGTGGCATAAATATCTTTATTTCAATAGCATGGTAAACCTATTTGGTTGTTTCCTAACTTTAAGGCAGAAGGATGACGTTCATCACTTATTTGTATTAATTTGGTAATGCTGTCATCAATATATGAAAGAATGTTTAATAGCTGACAACTCTTCTTGACATGGCACGATAGACCTTAATTGTATTTACAATTACATTTACAATTTAATTGCATTTAGAAATACATTTGCAACTGTATTACAACAATTTATAGCCAAAATATAGACAAAGAGTTTGGGTTTAGAGCCTTCAGCTGTCAAAACTGGTCTCTACCATTCCAACTGCAGCGATGGGTTCTTTCTTTACAGTGGAGAAAGCAAGATGCTATGAAGCAACACTACAAAGAGCCTCTGAATCACACAACACTAATATATTTCAAGATGCTGCCTCATTGAAAAAGAAATTGATTTACTGGTGCTTTTTTTCCTACAGGGATTTATAATGAAGATTAATGTAGCTGCATGCTGGATAACTAAATGTTCTTTGTTGTGAAAGCCAAGATGATCTTTCACATATCAGATTCAGGATTCCAAATTTCCCTCTTTTTTCTTTCAACTCCAGTGGGGCCTCCTGATAACGGAAATCTCTGTCTTCAGGATAGCCTTAAAGGTTGGAACCCATGTAGACTACTGAGTAGATTTGACCAGATTGTTATGTTTCTACATGTGCACAAAGATGCCCTTCAGCCATCTGGATGMCTAACGTGAGTTTCATTATGTTCCAATATCATTATATTATATTTTATTCCRTGCAAGACAGGCTAGAATTGAGTAAATAAATCTTTTATGCTGATACTGCTCTTCTAGACATGTAATTCCCCTTCAATTTGTGCCTAAGTATAGTATTAAACGTGGACTAAATTTTCATATATAACATCTATAAGCACTTCATACATGACAGAGTCAGAATGAAAGCTCAAATTTCTTTCTTAGTTGAGATTTCTCTCTGCCATTTTCAGTTGGTAGTTTCGTATCTGCCATTTAGGAAATAAATTGTACAAACCTGTATCAGTCTTGCAAACTAGATTACAATTAGCAGTCCTAAGGCTGTTGACTATACACAGAATTATRGCAGACCATGGGTACAAGGCGACATGGGTACAAACCTAGTCTTAAATGGTCTTAGTTGAGCACCAGGCCTAGGCAACTAGTGATCACCCAAAGGTTGAAACACCAAGTAGCCAGCAGGGGAACATGCAGTGCTCTTTCATGTAACACCAAAGATGCTCTGGCACATTTGCAAAGGAAACACAGCTGACTCCATAGGCCATAGAAAAAGGCAAACGCACACTAGACTGAACCACTAGCATGTGTCCATATCTAATTTCACATTGCATTTAATAGGTTGTGGTCATACGAGCACATCAGTCTAACATCTATCCCTCCAGGTGACACTGGCASTAAATTTCCAGGTCTGCTCATCCCTCTCACCTATTCTCTTCTCAGGCTCTATGGGGCCTATGTCCTTGGGTCTGAAATAACCATCTGGTCCTGTTAATATTTAGTTCCATTTAGTTTTTCCAAGTAATTTTCTTTTTTTTTTCTTTTTTTTTCCTCTCTCTTTTTTTTTTTTTTTTTAATAGTTCAGTAGTTCTCAATCCTTTTGGACCACTGAACCTTTGCTGACTACCCTGCAGCTTTATTACCAAATTCCATCAAAAGAAAGGAAAAGTTTTTATGATACTACTTCATGGTTTTTGTGGATTAGATGGAGATCTCACATGTCGACCTTCAAGGAACATGAAGGACACCACATCTCTGACATCTGTAAAAAGGAAGCATTATTGTTGCCTATTTTTTTAATAGAAAATAATTTTAAAATACTTTGAGCTTTAAGGAAAATGAACTGATGACACACCACATTCCCAGAAGTTTCTGTGGAAAAAAAAATCCTGTATAAGTGGAAATCAACATGCAAGTGGATTATTTTCCTAACTATTAAAATTGTGCCAGGGTAGCACTACAAAATAATGAAGAATAACGTGTTCAAAAAACAAGAAAATACTTATGCATGATGTCTTCAACTGATTAATCAAATACTTCCAGATCCAGAAAGGAAGAAAGATTCCCTTTCTACAAGATCCTGCCAGCCAAAGATGTCATGTCAGAATTTACAGAATGTCATAAATCTTGAGAACCAAATGGCGGGGCTTTCATAGCAAAAGCTCCTCGGTATTCAGGGCTGACAGGGAAGGATTGTGCCCCTAAAGGCCCAGAGCCTATGCAAAAGGAATATTGCCCTGTTGCAGGGTGAAACCAACAACACTCCCTGTATTCTTTGGAGCGTATCCAGTCCTAACGCTAACTGAAACACAGGAATATGTCATTGCCAGTACATGGGGAATGCAATGGAAAGATGAGGTAGTCTCACTAATTCCTATGAATGTGTCATGATTTCCAACTTCCTACTCACTGACAGAAGCTGTCATCCTAGAAACAGGTTAGAAAGACTATTTTTTGTTCCTGGAATTGCATAGTTAGTTCTACAGTGGAAAATAAGACCCTTTGGGGATTTTTTTTTAAAACATATTTGAGAATATGTTATCTAGCTAATATTATTGTTGCATCTATTAAAAAAGACTGTATGCAATAAGACTTCATCTCTGCAATGTGCATACTGTGTGCTTATGGTGTATGCTGTACTATGATTCCACTATAGTTAGTGATTGTGACTTCTTTTCTCTTGCCGATTTTTATTACAACTTCTTTATTTTTGGGAGTCCATAACTGATGTTTTGGAAGGAACAAGCTACATTTACTACTAAACAACCTACAGGACCTACAATTTTGATTCTAGGAGTTTCACAGATGACCTTCGTTGGGATACAGTAATTATCAGAAAGATGAGAGGAAAGAGTAATTTGGTAGAGTGCCTTCTAGAACAGAGCAGAGAAACAAACCCAGTACTTGAATTCTACAAGAATATTTTTAAAATTGGGTCTAATATAATAAAAATGGAATAAACCAGGAATGTATATTCTAAAGAATGCAATCACACAAAAACTCAGGAGAAGAAGGGAAAAAAAAAGCTCAAAACATGCTTTGAAAGAGAAGTTACTGATAAGAACAGTGGAACTTGATTGTTCTTTGAGAAACTGTGTCAAAATGAGAGTGGGGAAGGAGAGCCTGAAAGCAATTCATGTTAATATAGTGATATGCTAATGAAGGGAAACAGAGAGTTTGGAGGAAGAGCAAGAGACCACTATAGTCCACAGCAAGAAAGGTAATCAGGGGAGAATTGCTAAGGAGCTTATGAATCAGTGTGCCCAAGAGCTGAAGAGATGTGCAGAGTGACTGTCACGTTTTAACATTAATTCCTTTTCCTCCTTTTCATTTCTGTGGAAAGAAACCCCATGGAGTCTGACCTAAATCCCCTACTGAGGCCTGGCCTGTCTTTTAGTCCATCTGCTCTAGTTGGCTTCCTTAATTCTCTGTCATTTTCCACTTCTGGCTATCACCAATGTTATCAGGCATCAATGATCAAAATTAAATCAGAAAAAAATACAGAGAGCATAACAAAAAATGGAGATGATGATGAGGGACAAAACAGCATTTTTGCCTACACTTACAGGGACTGGGGATGAAAATGTCAGGGAGGACAGTAAAAATGCCAGTTTAAGAAGCATGTAAACATTCAAAGAAGATTCACAGATATGAACATAAGAATTAAAGCTAGAGATAGAAATTGTTCTGTAGAGATGAACATGGAAACTGACACAGAAACCTTGTTAGAGAGAAAATGGAGAAAAGGCATTTCATTAATAATTAAAAAGGCAATTGCACATAGGCAATTTAGGAACTAARTTCTGAGAGTGCTAAGAGAAATTCTTAGGGAATTTTATGTTATTACAGAATTGGTTGTCTCAGATGTTCCCATTCTTAGCTAAGAAGAAATGTTACATGCTGGACTTTTAGAAATTAAATGTAGAAGTTGTGGGTAGCATGATGGAAGCATAAAAGAGCTGATAGCTAAGGAATCTGAATGTGGTTGGGCATGAGGATGTTTAAGTGTGGTAAACAATTTTATCTTAACTAGTCATGTTTCTGATTACTACACTTGGGCAACCAGAAAATAAAGATTTTTATTGAAGAGATTCCTATACATTCATTGGGAGAGGACTTTTAATGACATTATTTCTTTCMATTTGCTGTGTGTTCTCTGTGAATCAGTATTTGGAAATCAGTATTATATAGGAAGTTTAAGTCAATTTTTATTATCATGAGCAACCGGCAGCCTTAGTTTATGATTGATTTAAATTTTATGTTAGTATTTGAGAACAGGTACTTAAATTCAGATTGTCTTTTAGCTGTTGTATTCATTCAGTTATAAATATATGCACTTCCTGTACCCATTAGAGGCATTATCTATATATTAGCTGAAGCTATCTTTAAAGGTTATTGTGTGCTGAATCGATAATATATTCGATGTGATGTTGTAGATAGTTCTGATATGCYGTTTAGCCAAAGAAATTAACTTAGGTCTTAAGTCTTTTTTTTTTTTCTGTCAGATTTAAAAAAAATCATAGTATCATTAAGTTGTGAAATTCTTTAGAACCTGGAGTCGCTAAACACTTTCATTTATAACAAAAAGAAATATATCCAAAGTTGCTTCAGTCTTATTATTTGACAGGAAAAATCATAATGATCCATCTACTGTGAAATTCTACCCTGGACTTGGTTATTATTCTGAGATTTAATGTCTGTTAGTATAAGACTTCAGCACAGCACATATTCACAACTCCATTTTTTCTACGTCTCAGCCAGCATTTTGTAACCTTGTCATGGAATTTTCCAGCACTGAATAAAGCTCTTTCACAAATGCACAGACAACAACAAAACAAGTACTTCAAAGGCAGATCACTCTAACAGATGCTTTACAATTTAAAGCAATATATATTAAAAGTATCTAATTTGCATACAAAGATGTTATTTCCTAATAATTTCTCCATTTATATTCATTGCTTATTTTCTTTAATAATAGAGACCTGATCATTTCTTATTCTTGGTAAGTTATATAGCATCAGAATATTGCTTAGAAATTTTGGACACAATTTTATTCATCTCTGGTCAATATACTTTGGGACAGGTGGCCAGGAAGAGATAAAATGAGCTATTCTATTTAGATAGTTAAGATGTGTATGGTAACAACAAAGAAAATGGTTTAATTTGAATTGCCATTTAGCTTTTAATATTATTAGGAACATAGAAACTGCTTTTAATTCAGATGAAAATAGTTTTCTTTTCTATGCAGAAAAAGATCTCATTAAGTTCTTCACAACATCACCAAACTGCATATACTTGATACTGACTACGTTATTACACAAGAGATGGAGTAGGATTCAGGAACTGTGATTTCTAGTTGTACTCCTTGTCGGTTCAGTGACGTTGGATATTTAAAAAAAAAATGTGGTTGACTTCCTCACTGCTAAAAATGAATGGAAATGGAAAAATAAAAATCTACTTCTTGGGATGTTCGGGTTGTAATTAATAGCCTGAGAGGTAAGAGAAAATTACTACAGATGGGCAGAGCAGGCCACCCAATAGAAACCAGATAATTAAATCCAGACAATTAAATTTAAAACAAGAACACTGAAAATCATAGTGGTTTTATTTGGATAGTTCATTTTTTGCTGTCTTTAAGACTGTAAACTTCTCCCTACTCAAACAGATAATAGTAACAAGAGTGTTAAGCAGTGGTTGGAAACTTTGCCCCACTTAATGATTAAAGTTCTACTAACTTTGACACAATTTCACCACTTAAATCGACTGAGAAAAGACAGCTGCACTTTTATTATATTTGGACAAGTATATATGATCTGACAGAAGAATTCAAGAACATTTTTTTTAAGCATAAGGTACGCTTAGTTTATCAATATTTTCATCTCTTTTCCCTTATCTGCAGTCTGCAAAGTACACAGGATTTTCTGACTTTGTGTCTGTGCATTGTGTAATTGAACTTATGCATTATGAGAAAAATAACTAGAGCATCTATCTTTTACCAATCACAGATGGTACTTTCGTAATTTCAAATGTCTTGTCTAAYGACAAAACGTGTTTGAAAAACAAGCACAAACCCTTACTTACTTACTTAAGTAAATAAGTGCTTACTTACACCATGCTAAATATTACTTTGTCAAACCTACCCAGACCATAGACTGCATATGCACTATATATGTCTTAAAATCTAGGAAACATAAGAAAACTTTGTGGTATTGTTTGGACCTAGCCCACCAAAGACTGGTGGCCTTTTTTGTGGATTTACTTGGAACTGTTTCATTAAGCTACCTGTCCCTATGCTTGATGATACCTTGACCTCAAGAGGGCTAACAAAATTGGCCATGTGGGTGCTCTTTATCTACCATAGCACTGTGAGTATCCTTGGCTAAAAGTGGTGGTATGGAGTCCTAGAAATCATCCAGCGGGCTTAGTACTGAAGCCCATGAGGCAGGTGCATTCACCCCACTGCCTTCCTACCTTTGGAGGAAGTAATGTCAGCCAGAGGAGGAGTAACGAGCACCTAGGGAAGACCATTTCTTACAAGGATTCAGCCACTTCTGCAGTGAACATCTGTTTAAGACAACACRGCACTTGCACCAGCTTCAGTGAGAAGGATGATTGGGGCATTCCCTTTTGAGGAGAGGTTGGGCAGGTTGTGCTCTTATCAGTCTGAGAACAGATATCTCCAACATGAAGATGTTGCATCAAAAATGCACAGCATCCTCCCTTCCCTTTAGATGTGTCCTAAAAGAAAGGCACCACAGCTGCATGTGATGCTACAGCATGCTCATCATAAATTCCCTAGAAATTTAAATATCTGTGAGTGAAACAAACTTTTTTTTTTTTCCCCCAGGAGGTCAGGAAGCTTGAACCGGGAAAAAACGGCAGGGATTTAGGCAACTTTTGAGTCAAATGTGAGCTTGGGAGCCTCACAGTTAAGCAGTTAAAGACCAGGGATGTTTTGGATCACAGTTTTGAACCGACTGAGCACCCTAGATCTTTGTTAACTGTAGTTTATTTTTCCTCTGGTTATGACCCTAAGAACTTTAATCCAAAGAACAATAGATATTCACCCAGGTACAGGACTTCAGTGACACTACGTGATTGTCTAAAGTTAGTCATGTGCYTACGATATAATTTGGATTTTTGCCCAAGAATATACAAAACATTTGGTAAGAGACTCTTATTGTCTCTAACAACATGTATATRAGATGAGAAGAAGGCTGGACAAAGATGTTTTTAAGTATACTTTGGAAAACTTGATAGAAGTAAGATGCAAAAAGCAAGCAAGAAAGGGAATAAAATGATTCACAAGCATTTTCAATATCTTCAAACCATTTGAAAAAAAATGTATTTTACTTGTGGACAATTTGGAAGTAGCTAAGGAACATAATTTAACAGATAAATAATTTTAATATCTTTAGACCATTTTTTAATATCTTTAGACCATTACAGTCAAAGACTTTTTTTTAGTGAACACGTTGAGAAAGAATTAAATTATGCTAACAGCAATGGCATTAAATCTGTATTTTTATCTTAAATAATAAAAGAACGTTATTATCTGGGCTACCTTTGGTACCCTAATTATAATGAATCCTGCTAAATAAGTAYGGCATTTAAGACATAGAATTAAATGCTTCATATAGAAGCTCTAAGTACATGCATTGTAAGATATTCTGTTAACCTAAAATGTATGAGAATAAGGTTTGATTTTAGCTTCTAATTAATACAATTTAGCTGCAATATGCAAGCTGATTTTTATTCTCATCCTTTGTCATAACACAGGGTTGAAAGACTATTAGCAATGTTATTTTGAGATAAGAATGAATATGACARTGTGGAAAGAGTTTTTATTTTCTTCTTATTTTCAGGAGAAATTATTTTTCTATTACTTTAAGGTGATACATTATGAAATACACAGTGATACAATATGTCATATCTGGAATTATGTAGCTGTTTATRTCTGTACAAACCTCAGTATTACAAGGCTTTGTACTCTCCAAATTTGCAAATCCCAAAGTGAAAGGCAGTAAAATGATTGCATGAAACACTACATAAGATAATAAAGTTTTGCATGATTTACTTATTCTTAATCTKTCATATAAAATGACTTATAGTTCAGGAGTAATAGAGGAAGCAGAGCAAGTTGCTATAAATTAAAAGCATTCTCTTTTTTTGTGCTATGTGTGGATTTTCCTGCAATGTACTAGCATAACTTCCTGAGGTACAAGTGCTTTAGCACACAAAGCCAGTTAAAAGATTGTGACAAATTTAAATACAGAATTTTATGAGGAGTTATAACTTAATTAAAACAGTGATTTGACAAAACAGCAGCAACTTCAGTATCATCCCCACAGTTTCCATCACAGCTGAATTTGAAGTATGCAAAATCATATTCTTACGTGTCAAAATCATACTCTTACAAAAAATAATTTGGGAGACCGCTAAGGTGATTCTCTGAGTAAAAGAAGTGAGAAAAAAAATCAGGAAAAAAAAAAAATCTTTGTGGCAGTTCTTTCTGTCCCACAGAGTACGAACTGAAGTACACAGTAACTATGATATCCTAGCAAGCAACTACATGAATGACTGAGATGGAAAAGACTAAAGGAAGGCAATCTATTTGGTGTACTTTAGTCCATATTCAATAGAAATATTCAATGAATCCTATTTCTGGTTTGAGAAATGCAGAAACATGGAGATTAAATCTATACAGGAGGACTCAGGAACACTTCTGAGGTCCTGCTCAGTCAGAGATCCATTTGTCCATCAGAGGCCTCTTCCCCCCAAAACAAATGAGAGCCTGAAGAGCTGCAGACACCTGGCAYCTTCTGGAACGAAACCAGGATCCATCCAGCAGGGTCTGGCCAGCCAGGGAGGGCTCAGGACTCAGACACTTCATCTACATCAGTAGCCAGTGGAATAAAAAAAAAGAGCAATCCACAGAGTGAAGTAGCTGACCCTGAAGATCTGATGTTTGTGCTAGTTTCCTCTGTTAGTTTCAATCTGAAGAAATCAGATCACGTACTCTGAGCTCAATCTGTGGTGGGAGCGAGAACACAATAGGTGAAGGCCTTTGGGAAATCTGTTTCCAAAGCACATTCCTGGTGTAGGAAACACCCAGAGTGCACTGAAGTGTCTGCCTGTCACTCTGTCTTGGCACAACTGGAAAAATCACCATACCAGAACAACCTGAGTCCTCTTGCAACTTGATATTTGAACTACTAACCATTATCAAGGACTTAAGAAAAAAYAGGATGTGAACTTGCACCCAAACTGGAGCTCAGCTGTAGTCTTTTAGAAGTAGGTGCAAAGAGGATGGAGTATCATTTCTTCTCAAAACTAGGCCGGTCTTAAGAGAGACCTGCTCAACTGAAGGTCCAGAGAAGGACAAAGCAAGAAGTTCCAGGGCTTATCTTTGAGATGTCTACTCAATGCTAAGATGTGCCAAGATTTCAACATCAAAGAAACTTCCTTTGGTATGTGTATCAGATATCACATTATTCTGAGTTTATAAACATGATCAGCTTGCATTACTAATGCAAACTAATTATCAATTTGCATTAGCATTTTAATTGTAATCACAAGCTATGTGAAGTCAAACACTGCAACAAGGAGAATAATACCTATGTCTCTTAATCTGTATATCAGATACTACCCTATGAGAATGTTTTCCTATATTTGAAGACATAAATTCAACTAGGAYAGAGAAACAAATGAGTAAAAAACTCTTAGCACCATGAGTTTAATGAGTACTAGGACCAGTGACTAACAATATCAATGTTATTACTGGAAAGAAGCAAGGAACTTAGATCTGACAGTGCAAGAAACTTATTTTCACTGACAGAGCAAATGCTAAAAATAACTTTTCAAAATTTGCAAATATTTCTCTATATATTTTGCAGCGTGGCTTCATCTGGCTTTGTCACTGCCATCGATTAATCAACGCAKGGCTTATTTCACATGAGGATGGGAGTCATTTGAGTTTTCCCTGGAGATAAGAATCCTCCTAAAGTTGAAGTGACATCTCTTCTATTAATTTCTTTATCAGAATTCCTGCTGCAGTCTGAGCACTTCACACACTCTTTCTTCCTCTACGAATACATATATATACATATATATATTTACCTTTAGTTATTCAGTAAAATCTGTAATTGTTATTTCAAATAAAGAATGGATAGATAGTTACCTCACTGGTAAAACACAAAATCAACAAATAAAAAACACTACCACAAAATAGTGGAATATTTCTCTACATTTTTAGGTGTTACCCATATCAAGAATTTGTTTATATAATGCTACTTATCACTTACTAAAGTAATTGTCTYCATAGCTGCAATGATTGTGAAGGAATTATTTGTGAGATAGTCAATTGATTCACTGTGGCAGTGTTTGGAAACTTAGATGATGTCTTACATTATAAAGAATTATATCAAACAGTTACACTCTCTGATTTTAATTAAAGATGGAAGTATTCTGAAACCAAGTACTAGTTGTTTACAAGTGAGCTCTTAATGTAAAATTGGAATAGAGTGTGCATTATAATGTGATAATTRGAGAAAGTGTACATATTTGAAAAAGAAAAAAAAACTGAATAATTAATAGTAAATTTAAAARCAATCTAGCCTATGTTTTCCCCATTTTTTTTCTGTCTTGAATGTCTTTAGCACTTCTCATTAAATGAATCCATAAATAGTACTTCTTTTTTTTCCCCTAAATGGAGGACAGGAGTTGAGCAAAGAATGAATTTATTCATCTTGAAAATTTTGCCAAATTTAAAAATCAGTTTTGATGAAGTATTTTCTTCATATCAAAGCAAAAATGCTTAATTAATCTTTCTGTCACACTTTTTTTTTTGATTATGTCTCATTTAAATTAAAATAATATAAATCAAAGTTCAGCAAGGGTTATTTTTTGAGCATTTTTTCTTTTACAGGCATCTAAATAAATGGTCAGAATGAAATTAATGAATGTCATGGGAAACAATTTTCTTTACTACAGAATGAAAGGTTGGAAGCATGATCAGGAACTGATTTCTTAAACAAGAGGAAGTACAGTTTCAGGCAGGTAGAAACATTGTAGGACTTATCTCAATGCATTACTAAAATATATTTTAAAAATGATTAGATAAACAAGCAGAGTAGAATGGATCAGTGACTATTAAAAGCAGTGATGTGGTTAAGCTTTTGCTCAGGGAGTCCCTTAGCAGAGAATTGCCAGAAGCAGCAAGTTGAAGAGCATGTACAGGCAGAAATAGCACTTTTTATTTGTCCTTCTCTTTTACTTTTCCCTCTTATTGGCTATTGTGAAAAAAATGCATTAGGTCTAATGGATTTTTGAGTTTGCACAGTTGCATTCTTAAGATATGTAGCATTTGTGGGGTCAAAACGCTCTCAGATTGATATTTTCCAAAGTTTGTTTTTTGCTGAAAGTAATACACGTAGAAACAATGTCTCCCAGCTGTAATGGCAGCATGGGAAGTGAACAGCAACATTTGAACACTAGTGGTTTTACCAGTGAACAGCTACACTTCTGCTGTAGAGCAACAGGAATGTGAGTGGAGTTYACTTCTCTCTTTCCTCTTTGTCTAGCAGATAAGGCACAGATTAACTTTCAAACTTTTGSTAGGGCTCTGGAAGATGGTGTTGTTCTCACTTAATGGCAATGGTTTAGGAAGTTATAGACTTCAGCCCCTTCCTTTCACCCTCTACTTAAGGTGTCTGCTCTTTTGGTATCAGCAGGAGTGCATTTATGCTGSCATCTTAGATCCTGTAGCTCATAACCTGGCACAAAACCATAAATCACCACCATTTTCAGCCAACAGACAGGACAGTACAGGGGTTAGGCTGTGAACTACAGCATTCCAACCTTCTGTTGGCTGTGAACTCCAACCTTCCTCCATCCTCACTATGGCACTGTTCACCTTTGGCTGTACAGGCAGAAATCTCCTCCACCTCCTGCAGGCAGGATTAGCAGAGCTCATGTGCTGAAGTCCACAGCCCTTGAAAGAGCCCAGAGAGAAACTCAAGTTCAAGGGAAGAAACAGGATCCAGATGAAACAATCACGATGTGAGACAGATATAATTAAGGCAGCCGATAAGGATGTGCCTTGATAACAAGTCATGCTTCCTCTTATCTTACTAGAGCAGCCTAATGAGAAGCACAGCACCTGTACCCAGAACAGCAGCTTTCTAAAAAGGGAAAGGAGAAAGAAATGAGAAAACAACTGGCAAGGCCTTTCCCTGTAGCCTCTTCCTGTCCAGTGAATTCATGGCGCTTTACTAAATTGGTCACGACACTACAAATAGGCAGGAYAGGTACCCAGCAACCAATTTTTCGCTATACATTTTACACTAATCTATTTATAATAAGGCAAATCATTAAATTCTTGTTTTCACCAGATACCTCCTTTAGTGACAACACTGCCAGAAGGGAAAATGAAAAATTATGAAAGTATAACGAGACAAATGGATACAAACTTTCTGTTTATATCCTAATCCAATTTCATGCTTTCTGTTATAAAACATATGCAAACTATCAAGTTAAAATTATAGTCACTTTAGATTCTTGATTTTAAATTCGTATCTGCAAATACTAAGCTTTTCAGTGAGATAAGTACCTCTGAGTGTGATCAGAGGTGAACATGCTTCATGATTTTCAGACTTGTCCAATACTTTCCATGACTAACCTTTCAGTGTTAAACTACCTTTCCAAAATAATTTTTTGGCACTTGCACCAGAAAGTCYGTAAGGACTAGACCCTCAAGATTTCTGGTGTATGTCTCAAATTTATGTTATTCTGCCCAGAACAGACATCTTCAAAATTCTGCATAATCCTGATCCTGAACCTATCTAAAATTTGCAGGAATCTTGTAATTCCTTAAGAGATTATTCCCAGGTGCCCAGAGCCTACTTCAGGGAATGCTTTGAAGTGTCTCCACTTTGATCCTTCTGAGAGATGGGGAGTCAAGCATATCAAATTGAAATAAGAGGTATAAGTGTTCAACTACATAACAGGATTCTGTGCTATGAATTGGCATTTATGGCATGTGCCTAAATCATGAAAAATTGTGGGATTTTGCATATATCCCTCTCAGCCGCCTTTGCTACTGGCTTGGGAGGTTCCTTGGCTGGATTTGTGGAGGGATCTAGGTCTCAGGAACACAGAGATCTCACATCAGAGACCATGCAAGGAGTTAAGACTGCTAATTGAGAGTGGAGCAAGTGAAAATAGTATGTAAAAAGGGAAAGTAATATGAAAGAATTTATCTCACCTAGCCTCAGACAAGTCATTGAGGCCCTTTTTTGCTTAGGCCTTCCATCTAGCATAGAGTGATGCAACCTTTGGAGAATGACAAAGATCTTAGGTGGCCTCTGCCCTGAAACACCAATGTGGGCTTTCTTTTCAGCCCTAGCATGAAGTGCTAAATAACTGATTTCTGAGAAAAAAATATCCACAACCAGATTTCATCACAGTCTCTTTCAAAAGGGAGTATACAAGAATCCAGGAGACAAAACAAAACACAACAAAAAACCCCACACTTTCTCAGAAGCCCAGATAGTAGGCAAACTGCAATAACGGAATACTACTCTATTTATAAGTTTACTGCAGGTTGCTGACATGCAAGCCCACAATTTTCAACCAGTTACTTCAAGACAAGCCTAGCAAAGTGAACCTAGCCATTTTCAGTTTGTCTCAGCTGCTTAATGGAAAAAAAAAAAAAAGTAGCCTCATGCAGAGCATAAATTTAGTCATGATCCCACTCTTTGAACACTTTGTAAGCCACAGCTAATTAGTCTTTYCAACTCACACTGTGCTTCTGGATTACCTAAAGCCTCAGCAATGCACTTTAGCGGGATGGGAGGGTATCTGCAGAGGGCAGGAAAGGTCTTTCACAGCAGATATTAAAAAAAAATATGAAAAGGATACAAAACAAAGGGTAACTGATGCACRCATGTAAGTATGAATATTATTATTTTTATCAATTTCATGTTCATCACATTTTTCAAAGTGTTTATCACACTTTGTTTATCACTAATTTGATTACATGTTTATCACTGAAAATGTGCTTGACTGCACACTGTATTGTCCAAATATCTTGTAAATACTCATTGTATATAAAAAAGTTATTTCTGATTACATAATACATTTTTGAAATGTCCCATTAATGTCTTATGATTTCTGTACAAATACAAAGGAAACTGCAGCTGTGGATTACACTGAAATTTGCTTCTTACTTGCATGAATAAAATTARTTTTTTCAAGCAAGAATCCCCTTAATACAACTTTGACAAGTAGTGTCATTTCCAGCACCCCTCACTTTTCACAATGCTTTGGAAATCACCGTGTGAACTTATTTTACCAATAATAGTAACTTAGGTTGAACATACTAGAGCCGCTTTTTAAGCTGTCAGCTATCAGTTCAGTGCAGATATCTGTGAGTCAGGTTTGCTGTGCATTTGAACATATTGAAAAGTTCTTCTAGGTTAGGATGGAGTAGTTTCTAATTAAGACATCCGAACACATCGGTATCATTAGTATCAAAAAAGGACTTAGGAAACTGGCTGTACACATCAGAACAACACCATCTTTTCCTCTCATAGTTTCTGTTCCTGTGCTGTGGGAAACATTCCTGTTCCCACAGACTTGATGGGGAGAGCTGCAAAGAGCACAACCGTCCCTCTGCCCTGCCTGAGGTGGCAGGGGAGGACTCCTTCAATGCCCAGTGCATCAGGAGATCACAGGGTGGTAAAGAATCCTCTCCTGTTGCTTGAGTAATCCTGTGTTTCCTCTGCTACTTTCAGGGGTTCCTGACATTGTAAAAGTGGGGAATTTAGGAGGAGATGCTCTCCAGCAGATACTTTAAAATTTCACAATGATTTCAAGAAAGTAATTGAGATATATGACTCTGAATCATTCAYACTAGCATTTCAAAATCTTACAAAACTTGCTGGGTGAAGAGATGCACATGACAGCAAGAGATGCGTAGTATTGTCACACCAACTGGGCTGAAATTTGACAGTGTGAAATAATTCAGGCACTAATCAGAAAATTCAGGGCTGCTCTTGAAGCTGATCCGTGATGGTGATCAATTGGCTTTGAAATTTGGAACAAAACTGACCTGCCCAATTTTCTGGTCCTAGTTTAGGAACTCAAATCACACCCTGGGACTACACAAATCCTTTTAGTTTGGCCTTTGCAAAAGCAGAGAGGGGTGCAGGGGAAAAGGAGGTGGACGTAATTTCTGAGTTTTCAGTGATATATATTGTTTTGATTTCAGACGTTTACTAAAGACAGAATAGACCTTACCGTAGCTGTCATAAGCCTCTTCGCTTGTTCCGTGACCATAGTCATAATACTCAGGCACGCTGCAACAGATCCAGACAGTTATGTTACTACTAATGCAAATAATCAACACAAAACAAAAATAGAACACACAAAAAAAWGAAATGCACTTGAATACTTTTACATATAGCACAATCTAGCTAATTTCAGGTCTAATAATAGCTGAAGAAAACATGAAAAAAAATACCGGTGACAGTAACAACTACTGTAAAGTACATCACATTTCTTATCTACTAAGCAAAAATTGTTTCTAAATAGGTAAAGCCAGGACATGTGACAAAGATTAAGGATAGAAATTCTGTTTTCAAAAACAAGATCTAACATGACAATCCACTTTTTATTCACTGCTGTTAAAATACCAAAAGAGGTATAAATCTCATTTACCTGCAATTCCAAACAATTATACTGTATCAAATTCAGCAAAATTTATTTTCTCCACAGCTGATGTGTGGAACCTGTAAGCCACGTGGCTTTACTGAGAACACTGACAGTTCTTCAGTTTTCCTCCTTAAAAGAAAGCATGTTTCCAYTGCTTGAAAAGCGAACACCTGATTCTCCATAGCCACCTTCATATTCAGTGCTAATAAAATGCAGATGTAAAATATGCAAAGTGCAAGAAAGTGGAAAATCAGAGTCTCCATTTTTTTCTTGACTGTTTTTGTTAATCAACAGAGAACGTATGGTCATATTAATGTTATCTAAACATCTGATCACAGTTACACCCCGATAACCAGCAAATCCCAGCTATTACCCACAATGGGCATGCAGAAAGCTTTGACCTCTGAAGCATATTGGAATGGAAATTAAATTAATCACCCTTTTGCTTGATTGCTGTTAATATTTATAATTTTCAATCTGTATTTGGTATTCAGCGCCAAACTCAAGATCAGACTAGTTCAGTCTTGGGTACCTGGCAGACATAACAATAATCAGTCGCCACTCAGATAAACTTATAAACTCCACAGGTTTTGCTGTATTGTCTATCTTCTGTCTGCAATGAACCAAACAAAAAAGATAACACTTTCCATGTTATTTTGTTGTCACTTTTATTTCTTTTTCCTTCGAGACTATGTGAGATGGACTTTTGCAAAAAGAACAGAAACAGCCTGTTTGCACTATGTAGAAAATTATTGCTTTGGCAGTTTTCCAGATTGGATTACTGGGGGTATGAAATAAGGGTTTATACTTGAAACAGAAGCATAGTCAACAGAGAAGCATAAGTTAAAAAAAAATCACAAATATCCTAAATGGTCAGTATGGAGCAATTATTTTCTTAGACGAATTTTAACTTCTTTGTTCACAAACTTCTCATTACATTTAGCAGTTATTCATAGCTACTATTCCTAGAATAATTTCTGAGAATAATTCATGCGCTGTAGCTCACATGAGAGGACTCACTGCACATATTTGATATATGGCAGTCAAATTGTTTTGATTTGGGATACCTCCTTCCCTGTCTGGCTAGGCACAGTTCTTATCATCAGCTTGAACTGCAAATATTTGTGGATTTATAACAGAAAAATGCAACTATAATTGTTGCATATTAATTTACTAATTTAGCAAGCAGCCATTCATGTATTCCAATAGTACTCTCAGATTCACATCAAACAGAAAAATCCATTGGCTAACATAGTAGCAGAAAGTGTGTATAAGAGTGACTTTAATGCAAAAAGGAGTTAATTCTTTTAAATAATTTTTCCAAGTGCCACCTCAGCTCTGTGTGACATAATCACAATAAATCACAATAAATAATTATCTTCCAGCATAATATGAGSATTGCTGTTTGTCTGAAAAATAATTATCTAAATATTCGCACCCTCTCATTGAGTTACTGCAAGGCATTTTAGAAACAAACAGGAAGAATGCATCTGTTGTTTTGTAGATTTCTGTAAATTTGAGTACACTTGGGACTCAGTCCAAAGACCACTAAGTTAKCAGCAGCTGTCCTGCTTTCACTGGTCAGCAGGCTGGAGCTGTTACCATAAAAACAATGTCCAGCAAAATATAGAATTTGCAAGAGCAGTTAAAAACGCCTTGCTATATCATGGTTGTTGCATTCCTTTACTGGAGAAAAATACACACATAAACAGTAAGAATGTAAGATAAAAATCCTACATGGTGAACAYTCAGAAATTAAATGCATCCCATACACTATATATAGACTATATACAGCATTAGTATGCAAACCATTGAAGTAAGAAATAAGCCTGAGTGTTACTGTAAAAAAGTAATTTGTTGTACAGTGCAGTATGTTTTCTGTGAGCACAACACAGCACACTGCTGMAAATGCCTAATTCATAGCACAATACATAATTGTAGTCTAACTTCTCCAAAATTATTTCCTGAATAATAGACATTTTTGAGAGATTTGAGCTGCAATGTTATTTGAAATTCTTTATTAGCTCTTATTTTGATAGTGCTTTGGATAGTATCTAAGTTAAGCAAATGTATTTCTTGGAATGAATCTTATTTAYACTCACATTTTGGGAGTCAGGCTGCTCATTCACTAATCTGCTCTACTGCAAACCCTGATGAATATGTATTATGTGTAATCTAGTACATGCATTTACTTGTAAAAACTCTCCTCTGTTTTTTTATTAAGCTGGACAATGAATAATGCTGTACATAATGAAAGTTATTTTTAATAATTACACAAAAATAAGTCATATGAGTAATTCACTTTTATTAAGCCCAACTATGGAAGCAAAGAGTCAGCAAATAAATTAAAAATTAAAAATTAAAAAAAAAAAACAGAAACGACAACAACAAAAAACTTGTTTACATAATTTTGAAGTTCTCAGTTCTTGGAAACTACAGTGATCATGAGTTCTAGAAATCTCGAGATTTCTTGGTAGTGCTAATTGGAAACAAGATATCATTATCTGTCATTAGCATTCATTACTTTCAAGCAACATGAAGTATAATTTGCTCAAGTGCACGYACTCAGCTGAAAGCAGGATGTAATTTGTGTTATAAAACAGGTAAAATAGATTAACTCATTAACAACTTTTCATCTTTTATGCTTAAATATTCAATGTATTGCTCTGTACTTTATTACCAGGCTTCTGGAACACAGTGATCTTGATTTGCCAAGATTTGGACTTTAGTAGCTTTCTGTATTTGTCACGTATGAAGGAACTGAGATATATATAGGACTATGAATCTTCTAAGTTGTTTAATTATTTCTGTATCTCAAATGGTTTTCAACCTCAGAAGTTCTGAGATCATTTTTCTCTACCTAGATAAGTTTTTTAAAACTAAGATGTATGATTTTGTCCACATTCCTATTTTGCAGCCAAAAAGAATAATAATATGTAAAAAATATAACAATTTATCTATGTTTGCTTTTAATTTAATTGTTGGATTTGGTTAGTGCTTTTGAATCAGTTATTTTTAGAGATTTGGGCCAAAGATTCCGTGAACTCTTGATGTCTTCTTTCAATGCAGGTAAAGCTAGATCAGTTCTAAAAAAAAAACAAAAAACAAAAAACAAAACAAAACAAAAAAACAAAGTACAAAAATTACAACCCTTATGTAGAAGACAGGGACCTCCTGAGGTCTCTTTTGACCTGAATTCTCCTGTGCATCTATGATACGAGAAGAGCTCAAATAAAAATTCCCTATTAAACAGCAACTGGCTTTTAATTCCTCCTTAACTGTAACTTTTTCAAGCTGAGTTTAGCTAAGCAAAGCCAAATTCAAATGTGACTGTGCCAAGATCTAAGAGAAACCACACCACTTGTTATCTGAAAGGCTTTGCAGAATGGTGCTCTAACGTAGCTTCAGCAGAGAGCCACAACCAACAGATCAAAAAGTATGGCCACAGAGGCCTGATTTCTGGGGTCAGCAACAAGCAGTTGTTCAACCATTTAATTCATAATCAAAGAGACCAAAAAMTTGCAATGCAGCTTTGAAGAAGTGACTCTCAAGATACTTCTCTTCTTGTGTTGTGGTACTCACCAGTGCGAATGTGAACACTTTGTTTCATGAATTGCACTCTCTGAAAAAGGAATCCTGGCTTTTGTCAGCTTGCAGTCAGCATCTGTACTTGATACTGAAACATGGAAATAAAACTCTAGCTTCTCTAGCATCTCTGTTATAGCTGAGTCTGTTGCAGCTTCAGACAGCAGATTCTCAAGTCAAGTTAACACCCAGGATGATTTACAAGGATGCCTAGAAGTGGGATTCAATCTTTTAGACAAGACTTATCCTTTCTTTTTCCTTTCCTCAAATGAATGCTGTCTTGAACTCCTATCTTGTCTTATCTCTCTCTTTCTCATTCTCCTTTCTTAGAGTAATCCTTGGAGTTTGCAGCCTTCAATACTGGTAACTGATACAATCAAATACTCAGCTTCTACACTAATAGTATCCTGTCAAGACTATTTTCATTGCTTCATGTTAAGGTTATGGTTGTAAAACTTCATAAAAGAGGCGAGGGTCAACTGAACTGAACACATAGTTGGCCATGAAAGAAAAGCTGTTTAAGCAAAGCACCATGCCATCTCCTGGAAGACAGGTGAATTCCCGTGAAGGATAATATATACAATTTTTATAACTTAGTATTTCAGAACAATTCATCGCAGAACATGTAAATAAAGAAATAACCCTCCAAGGAATCTGAAACAACATTTCCACTTACAGATGTACATCTACAGGAATGATCAGAAACCCTTTGAATGAAGGAACTTTCTTAAAAGACTCAGCCTCAAATCACAAGTAGCCTCTCCTGAATACATCTTTAAAACTAATGGAATAATACAGTGAACGGTTTGGTAGATTAAATCTCTCTCTTTTTTTTTTTTGAAAGCTCAGGTTTAACAGAGAAGAATATTTCCCTTTACAGTAGTCCCTAGATTTCTTCTACAGATTGCAACATGCTTGAAGTTAAACTAGATCTCATCTGTCTTCAGCATTTCCCAATACTTGATTTCATGTTGCTGCAAATCTTAATTTTTAAAGAATGAAGTCAGTAGAATTGCATAAGCATAGGAATGAAGTAACATCAGATTGGTGAGATGACTGGGTGATCCCAACTTTCTGTATAGTCTGAAGTAGAAACCAATCTGTTATTTATTTGCTATAACCATGGAGAAACAATGATTTCTATTCAGTTTTCTTAATCCCTTTCTACTTCTTTCATATACATAGAATAATTGCCAAATACTTCAGAATATCCTAAGAAATGTCTGCAGATATGCTATTTACAAAGGGAATGATGTAGAATTCTAGCAACCCTATATAAACACAGAGACTATAAGAAAGTATCTAGGGGTTATTTCTAGATCCATAATTTTCAAATAAAAAATTTTAGACAGGTGTATGGAGGAAGMATATTCCAAGAATTTTAGGAGAAATGTGATTTATAGGAAAAAAAGACCTTTTCTCTACTTTAGAGCAACTAAATTTGATTCTATTTTGCTCATTGAATCAAATAAATGAGAAGTGGCATTTGAAAACATTTTCTGAAGATGAATGTCATAAGTGGATTGCTGTGAAGATACATAAAATGTCATATTCTAGGCTTCCTGGCTTGATTGATTTCAACAGTTTAGAAATATAATACTGAGAAATCTTTATTTATGAACAGGTGGCAATAAGCACAAAGCCAAAATGAAATATGACAAAGTATAAATACAATGCATACTGCTATAAATGGAGAGAATACACAACAGAAAAATCATAAAGAATATCATATTTTGCTAACAATCAGTATAACCACTCTGCCTATTGCAGTTTGGATTACATCTATTTGTCTACATTTTATTGTTTACTATTCTGATAGTGAGACAACAGTGGGTAAACCTGTGATCATGTTATCAACAAACCTAAGCAAGTGAGATTGCTAAATTAATTAATTWATGATTATTCACAGTCCTGTCTAATCATTACTTTAAAACTAAGGAAAAAACTTAAACATTTAACTATAGATATTTCTCTCCACMGCTAGTCTAGAGGAACTTTTTATGGAGCGAGTAAATTGCAAATAGTGGGAATGGTTACAGAATATTTTGCTTAAATAAGGGTATCTGATCATTGCTTCATGCATTATTTAAACTCATTTTACCCTCAAGAAAGATTATAGACCTCTTTCTGCATTTTCCTTCTGAATGCAATCAGAACATATAAATTTTACAAATGGTGTTTACTAAAGCTTTTCAACAAGGCATTASGAAATGGAATATGTAAATAGCATTGTGAGTGACTCAACAGCAACTTTGTGTTTATCGCTGTGTCTATTTGGAAATATTTCACAGTATCACAGAATGGTTGAGGTTGGAAGGGATCTCCAGAGATCATCTAGTCCAACCCCCAGCTCCAGCAAGGACACCCAGAGCACAGGGCACAGAGCGACGTCCAGGTGATTTGAAAGATCTCCAGAGAAGGAGACTCCACAGCCTCCCTGGTCAGCCTGTTCCGGGGCTCTGTCACCCTCACTGAATGAAGTTCTTCCTCATATGGAGATGGAACTTTCTGTGTTTTAATTTGTCCATTACTCCTAGACCTGTCACTGGCCACCACCAAGAAGAGTTTTGCCCCTTCCTCTTTACATTTCCCCTCCAGTATTTATACATGTTGATCAGATCCCTTCTCAACCTTCTCTTCTCCAGGCTAAACAGGCCCAGCTTGCTTAGTCTTTCCTCATAAGATAGATGCTCCAGTTCCTTAATCATCTCGCTCAGTAGTTATTTGATAGGCAATTAAATAGCCCCAAATTTATTTTTATTTAACAGACACAAATTTATTGATATCATTCTTTACTGAAATTCATATAGAATATCTTTAAGCTACAGTGCTTCCAGAGCCTCTCAAGCCTCTCAATCGTTCTATTAGTGAGTTTTCCATTTTTTTAGAAACCCTTTTTTCTTAACATTGATCTTAAAATTCTATTACTGAAATGTAAAGCTATCCTTTTTTTTTTCTGAATCCAAAAGGAACTTGGAGAGCAGCACTGTTCCTTGGATAGTGTCCCTCAAAGGACAAGTATTCCCAGCAGAGTTATGTATAGCTGCCTTTAGAAGTGTACTCATCTCAAAGCGCTAGTTTACCTGTAGCACAGTGTTTGTGAAGATGTCACCTCTGAAATTATGTATACGTTACATCTTGACATCTGGTGGTCAAGCAAGGGTAACCAGAATGAACTGCAACTTAGGTTTTACATGGCTAGTTCCACGCAAGAAAGAGGAAAAAATGCCTTTTGTGTGCAGCACAGGGCATAAATGAAGATATGTTATAATAAGGCCTGTTTCACTGTGGGATAGGATCTGTAACAGTAACAGGCTGCACTGTTTTTATCCATCTTTTACCACTGAATTGTTTATTCTTCTTGTCACTATGCTACAGGTTTTCTRATTCTTTGCAAGTCTATTTAAAGCTGAGAATAGGAGTCACAGTCTCTTCCTGCTTTAGTAAGCCCCCACTCACCAATTTATTTTTCTAGCTTATTAGCAAAAAACAAAATGGAACAAAAGGCAAAAACATGCCAGTCAAGCAATCCTCAAAGACATTGCAGATCTATCAAATGTATTCACAGAAAAGAATTATCAACGTGTATGTGGTCATGACAAACATTGTTGATCAAGAAAATTCTGCAAAACATGAATTTTAGGTTTGAAACAAATCATTTATTTATTTCTTTTCTCCATGTCAGACATGGTTTTTCACACTGCACAAAGTTGTGTGGCTTATGCCAAARTGGATTATATAGAACATATCCTATTTAGTGTGCCCTCTAGCYAGTCAGTACCATGTGTTCTGAGCATGTCTCTTGGCTATGAGATATGGTACCTTTGAAATGAAACTGCTGGTGCTACTAATGTCACAGGGGTCAATGGTGATAACTACAGATATGGCAGTAGAGGAGAAGGCTACACTCTGCTGACCATCAAGTTTTTCAGCTGATTCATCAGCAACTGATCCACTTTTGCAAAGTTATTCTATTGGTCTTGGTTGAGGACTTGTCCATGCTTCTCATGCAGTACATTACAATGCACCATCAATTTCCGTGTAAGCAAAGAGGCAGATCTTCTCTCAGAACCTTTCATCTTTTTCTCCTGGTGATGTGGTGTTCTCAGCTGATGAATCTTGTCAGTGGAGTAAGTTCCTGCTAAGAAAATAAAAAAATGCATTATATTTTGAAAACTAATAGAACACTCCCATAATGTCTATGTAATAGTTCAACTGGAAACTTATGCTTCTGCTATTTTAGAGTTCTCTTTGATCACTCAGCATGTTGTTCTCGTCAAAAATTGTTTTTAATGCAGTAGTGCATAAAACACTTCGTGGTAAAGATCATATTTATTTCTTTAAATCTACAATTCAACCACACTGGAAAGGAAGAATTGTTGCCATGTTCTAAAATGGTCTGAAGGTGGGAAGCTTCTGAGATTATCAGTGCACTTGAACCACCAAATATGACAAACAAGGCCTGCCTTCCATGAGAAATTATATCTTATATATCCTGTAAGAATGACATCTACCTTAGTAATGGAAATTGGAGATCACCTGATAGAACGACTCACTGGTGAGGGTCATGTCTATTTAAACATCTGTTCCCCTACAGTAAGTTTGTTGCATTTGAGAATTCCGCTAGTCAACATAACAGGCATCTCACAAGTTTTAAGTATCAAGTGTGAATAGAATGGGAATCCCAGATGAATATTAATTGGTTGTTGAGATGAGATGCAACTACCTGAGAACCCTCATCTGCTATCTGCTCCTCATCAGTATAACATGCTATGAAACAATAAAGCAGGGACGGCCATCATATTTAAAGGAGTTTTACTTCCTTGAGGTATCTACAGACACTGATCAGGTYCCCCCTCAGCCGTCTCTTCTCCAGGCTGAACAGGCCCAGCTCCCTCAGCCTTTGCTCACAGGGCAGATGTTCCAGGACCCTGATCATCCTCGTAGCCCTGCGCTGGACTCTCTCCAGCAGCTCCACACCCCTCTTGTACTGGGGAGCCCAGAACTGCACACAGTGCTGCAGATGTGGCCTCACCAGGGCTGTGTACAGGGGGGACAATCACCTCCCTTGACCTGCTGGAGACGCTCTTCTGAATGCACCCCAGGGGCCCGTTGGCTTTCTTGGCCACAAGGACACTGCTGCCTCATGGTCATCTTGCCATTCAAATGTTGTCACATTATAAGCTAGAGTTACCAGAATAGATGTTTAGAAGCCAAGTCTAGCTGACCAAAAGGGTCTGATGTATCTGCAAACTCAGATATATAACAATACGGGCCAATTWTACACTTCAGTGGGAGGGAGAGGAGAAGAGAAAAAAGAGGTTCCATCAAAGACCTCTAAATGCAGTTGAACATTCCTAGTGGATGTGAGTCAAATTTGATGCCTAYCCTTGCCCATTGAAATGTTTGGTTCCTTGTTCTCTGTGGTCTCAGACAATGCTTTAATCTGAACTACCTTAAAAATTACCTGTGTTTTGACATAAGAATGGAAATATTTCTAAAACCAGCAGTGTTTCTAAATGTCTTTGCTAAACCAGTCTTTTACTGAACCTTATAAATAATGATTATTGTCACAGTTGGAAAGTGTAACAAGTTATGCCTTTAAATATTTTTCCTGAGATTTCATCATCCTGCATTCTGCATAGTCATTCTGGAACAGGAAAAAGAGTGGCTTTAGGAATGTGGCTCCTAGTTAAAGCAAGACATACCTTATGCAATACAGACTGCAACGTTAACTATATTTGGCATAACCCTTAATTTTTTAATTCCTAAAATTACAGTCTCCCCAAAYACAAAGATACAGGTGACACACGACTTACCACAGTGAAGATCTGCTGCTCCGGGGTCGTGCTGTCACCTTTCTTCAAGCTGATTATTGTGTCCATTTCAAAGTAGTCTTGAGGTGTCTCTTAGCTCACGTAGCTATACAAGCTTGCTGGTTTCTGCCATTCTAGTCTCATTCTGAGACTCTTCCAGGAGTGTTTCCATTCCCCTATCTTCAGTGTAAAAATCAGACTGCTACCATGAAGTTCTGCTGTCAGGACGGGTGGCTGTGGTAGAGTTTTTTGGAGAAGGACTTACACAAAATGTGTTGTTGGGAATGTTGTTCCATCTATGACCTCCAGTRTGAAGCCTCAGATAATTGTACATAGAAGTACAGCATGTGTTACTTCACCTGCAACTGGATGATCTTGTAGCTGGGCATTTTGCCACTCCTTCTAATACACTGAATACTCACAACAGTGTGTGTTCACACCATGTTCATTTTTCTCTGCTGTTGGCAGAGATGAATTCATAAAAATTCCCTATCAGGCAACTCTTGGATGATGAAGGACTAAAGGATCCCATTAATGGACAGAAAAGACCTTTGCTGAGCAAAGGGGAAGTAGACATAAAGAAGTGGGTCAAAAGAGGAACAAGACAGAACTCACTAAGTGTTCTGAAGCACGTGGAATTCAGCATGCATTCAGTTCTGCCCACAGTGTAGTTTTAAGGGTTTAGAGTGAGGATGAGAATAAGGCCTGGTCAATATGTGGGTGAGACAGACAGTGAGACCAGAATTCGGACCTATGTTATAGACTTATATATTAATTCCTTAATGAGCCATACAAAAGAAGTGGAAAAAATTGTGCTTAGCATGAGCAGCTCTCATCTCCTGCCTTAGGATTTCAGTTAACCCCTGCAGATGGCAGCAACAATTATTTTTTTCTCATGCTACAGAGAGCTACAAATCAGCTACAAGGTTTTGTTGTTTCCCCACAAATCGCACACTGCATAGTCTGGATCAATATTCTGAAGGGGTCCAAATTATTTTCTTTCTTGGGTGTCTGCATTACGTATCTTGTTCAAATGATGGGTCATACTAATTACAAGACATGGCATTAGCAGATAACTTTTTAATACATACACCTAATCTAATATTTCTGCGATATTCTTCTATCATATTATTTTTGCCAGGCTTAATAAAGAGGCCTTTCTATGAAACTAAATATCCACTAAGATATAGAAATCCAATCATAAGTTTAATAGTTCATTTATTTTTTAAATATATGAAATCCGAGTAGTGTGCTACTCTGCAAGTAATTTCTTTTAAGTCACTAGACCAGTTATGGCATTCACTAATACTAAACATGGATAAGTATGACTGTATATCCTGCCATATATTATGAAAGAAAATATTTCAGTTGCACATTTGAACTAGATTAGGCATTTTGGAGGCAGCTCACATTAGTGGAAAATACATTTAACTTAATACGTGTTTAACTGAAAAAAAAATTGACTCATAAGTTTTCTTGAATGAAATTATTGCTTCTAGTTCTAGTTTGACATATTATACTCGAAATCAACTTGATAAATATGTCATTTTGTTGTTAGGGACATCAACTTGCAAAGAAATTACAAGTTAATTCATATGATATAAAACAATGTCATAGAAGACAGACTTCTAACCAATTATTATTTTTAAACTATAGACTATCTCCAGTGGCAATTCACTATTGTATCAAAAACTGGGCTGAATTCTTTTCAAAAAAATYGGAATACATTTGACAACAAGAATATCTACCTACACAGTGACATGATAAATACAGTAAGCAATGTATAATTATTGAAAAGTGTGATGTTAAAGTATACTTGAAGGGGTTCACATTTAGGTGTGACAAATCCTTTTAAACATTCTTCACTGGCTATAAAAATACTTTCAAAGAATTTTTGCATCAGCTCAATTGCCACTCACCAAAGCAGTTACAGAGTTTAAGGTCCTCTTGCCTTTAATGTGCAAAACTGTGAATATAAACATCATTTTCCTGTCTGGCAAGAATCAAAGTAATTCAATTAAAAGCTACTTCTTTCCCTCTTTAAACTTTGTGTGGCTTCCTGTGATCCAACATTTATCCTCAGCAACCAATCAAAGCATTTTCTGAATAACCGGCTGAAGGCTCTTTTAGCTTTCAGCTGAACTGCAAAAAAGATACCATTGTGCAGTTAATAAACGTGGACCAACTGTAGAGAGAAATATATGCACGTGTCGGGTATGTGGAAGTAAAAGTAAGCTTTTTTTTTGTCTCTTTTTAGTGACATGATTCATAAGAAGTTTGAACATAATTCTATTAACTTACACAGCAATGATATAAAAGAAATTACATAAAATTTCCAGACTTAGTTGCTTTTATCAATTCTGAAAGTTGTTGAGAAAGTATCTGGCAGAGAGCAGATACCTCAAATAAAGTGTAACTGCAGGCAAAAATTGCATTTTATATTTTTCCCTGAGGAAGGTGGATACCAATGGACAATATATATTTGCCATCATCRTTATTATTTTCTTTTCTTTATTTGATTCCAGTTTAGTTCAACTACTACAGAAACTATGAAATATGAGACGCCCTTACAGACTTTGCACTAATAAAGAGAAAATAAATGCACAGATAGGGTTAAAATGAGATAAAGTTGTAACATGGTGTTATCGCTTGGTTACTTTAATTTTCAATGAATTGAAAAGTGAATTTTGCTTCCTCTGAATAATTCTGTATGTTACCTCTGACCATCATTATTATTTTTGATGTCTATTTCAAATACTGTGAAATCTGGAGAATTTAATGTAGAAAATGAAATAGGAACTTCATATAAAAAAAATAAGGAAAAAGAAGTGTTAACTAACAGTTTCATTGAAAATTCACACAAATTTATAAACTCTTACCTTTGTGTTTGGGTGGCATAACTGTTGTCATATGCCTCATAGCTTGGATCATCATATTCACCCCCATATCCATCATCGTATCCCTAAGGTAAAAATAAAACACCATAGCTTAGGAGATTGATAAACCAAATAATATTACCAGGCTGTAGAAGYAATCGTCGTTAAKGTATACATGCTATGTTTGCCCAGTGTTTTGTGAAACATGCAGCCTTATTGGCATGAATTATGAATACACATGTTAACAGCTGCCTATATGCTGCAAATGTAAAGAAATTAGCTTCTCACTTGAAACCGTACTTTATCTGTTGATAAACTGATGTGTTTGTCCAAGCCACAGTGCTCCAGCAGGATCTATGTAGCATACTGAAGAAATGATATTGAGAACAATGGTTTCCTAGCAATTTGCTAAAGAAATGATTCCTATAGGTGGTTCTATAGGTTAAAATATCAATTGAAAGGAGCAAATGGTTCACTTGGAGAGATRACTTATCTGAAAGAAGAAGAAGGAAAGACAAAGATAACCCATGGATGACTTTGGATATGGTAGAGAATATGTTCATTCAACTACATGACAACAGAATAGGCAGGAAATACTGTATGAAAACATGTTCTTTATCCCCAGSAATTTTAGTAGCAGATACTTTTAGTTAACAGAAACCAAATGCTTTGCAGTCACAAGTAAGTTCTTCTGTTATGGAAAATTCTAAAGAAATTAGAGGTGTTCAAAACTGTTGACAAATATCAATTACAGCAGAAGGCTTTTTCCATAAGTTATGCAAAATTTTGCTAAGCTTGGGTACAAGGGATGGGATGGAGAAGCTCCAAACTAACAGGAACCTAGTAAATAATCACTTCTGGTGAAGTATGATAACGATGCCAAGTATAATGGTATTTTGATACTTCATACTTCTGCATCGAACTGGACTTCACTGGTTTGCCTGATTTAAAGAAACCTTTCAAATGAGGTGTTACCATGTCTCTTTAGGTTAAACATAGACATATTTGCAGACCACAGTTAGATCTTTAACATTCGATCACTAGAGGCACAATCTTGACCTTGATCACCATTCAGCACCAGTAGGACAGGGAACACGTGTTAGGACGTGACACTTGTTGGCCATGCTACATACTTTAACAGTGTCCCTAAAGGCTCAGAGGAGGTTAATGTAGTGCTAGTGGTTCATGGGGAATGACTGGAAAACAGGGCCAGAGTAAAAAGCACAATACATCTTTAATGAAGAAAACATATTTTCTGGTTAATGCTCTAATGTGGTGGTGTTTTATAAGAAGAGAATTATCTTTAAATTCTACCAGTGAATTAACTATATATGGCCTATATTAGCAATTACAGTGTATTGAGCACAGGCAACTCTGTTTCAAAGAAGCTTCCAAGCACCTAGAACAACCTTGAAAAAGACATCAAATACGTAAATCTGAACCAGAAATCCAAAATAATTCTGCTCATATCACTAAGGGCTCTCTAATTCCCCGAGTACTTCTCCTTAACCTTCTGTTCCTCAGCACCAACAGCTTTACCATTTCAAAGCATTTCATGCACATGCATTTTGAGAAACTAGACATCCAGCACCTGAGTGGAGCCTGTGAGAATCTAGAGGCTACTGAATTTTAAGACATTCAAATGCCCATGTACCTTCTCTGTGCGTTGAGGACTTTGCTTTGAGGCATAATTCTGTAATTTTTCCAGAGGCCAGAACCCAGGATGCCCTCAACAAATGCAGAGAAGTCTTCTACTCAGCAACAGAGACTGGCTCTGACATGCAGTCTCTAGGTCTATTACTCCTTGTATTAGAAAAACATTAAAYGATCTGTCTAAATGCTCTGCATATGCATGTTGAACACCAAATGGGATCTTAGGGAAACCAAGTTACTAAGGYTGTATCTACAGCTAAATGAAAGCAAAAGAAGAATCACTAGTGTGCTCTTGGACCGTTTTTTTTCTTATAATTTCTATGATCTCAGTAATTTCAGCAGAAATCTGTGCATGTATGTATAAATATATGCAGATATAYACATACAACTCTTGGACCTTCTATCCTGTATGTTAAACTCTTCTAAGTCCTTTTAATTGAGATCTTTGAGTTTTGAGCAGAAATCTCTCTCAGATAAAAACTCTTGGGCCTGATTAATGTCCACAGTTTCAGAATCCATCCCCACACTAATCAGACTATCGAAGTACTTGTATGATAAGCAGACACTGAAAAGGTCAAGCCACACAGTTTTGGTGAAGGAAAAACCAAGTCCTCATTTGAAGAGGTTAATGCAGGTGCAGATAAGCCGGACCAGTTGGAAATATTTTTCCTTGATTTCTAAAAAAGCATCAGATGAGGCCTGATTCTGAAAGCTCTCCATGGCACTGGGGTTGGTTGTACCTTGGGTGATTGGGCTCTTTCCCCATGATAGTCACTAGAAGAAAAAACTTACTGGAATGAGCTGAAAAATATGAAACAGTGGAACTAGAAGAAATACTCAAACTGATTCAAAAACGCAAAGTCTAAATGCCATTTCTTCATCATCTATGTTTCCATCCAACAGTATCTTTATTTTCAGGTATTTATTAATGTAACTCCTTTCCAAAACAGAAGACAAAGATACCTTTGTTGTGGCAGGATAGGAGAAAATTTCTGGTCTTTCAATTATAGAAATTTACTCTGGTCTTATAGTGGTACATCCTCAGAGGAGAGGAGAGAAGGGAACAGAAATGCACTTGGACAGCTGGTATAGCTCAGAGATTAGAAAAAAATCAAAGAAAAAAAATAAAGGAAAAAAAGAGTATCATCAACAACATAAACATTATAGTTTAAAGCAATCTGTCCTCTTTAAACATGAATTTCCACTTTAACACTAAAATCTCATTTTAAACATTGCCAGCCCACACTGAAATGCACCAAATTTAAATCATCTTCTCTGCAAATGGTCTTACAAAATAGAAATTTCACAGTATGCTCTGAAAAACGGTAGACTTCAGCTCTGGGTAGCCAAGACAGAAAATAATTGAAATACTTCTAATGAAAACTGCCCTACTAACAATATAGAACATATGCCAATTTCCATTGTCCCAGGAATATGTGAAAAAAAACATATTTTAAAGAAGCCAGAACTCAATRGCTTTTTCATAGAAGAACGTGTAAACATTTTTAAAACAGCCAACTTAAAATATCCATAAAACCCAGCAGGTCCTAGCAGAGTGAGTTATGCTGCTCTGTACTGGGTTTGGCAAATACGTGACCAACAACAAGGTCTGAGATTCACAGCAGCCTTCACCATTAGCTGCAGGCTAGGAAGACACTCCTGATCATGGAGATTAGTCCTATACCTCAGCGGAGGTGAAGACACAAAAGCCCAGCTCTAACTGCAATCCTAAAGCCAGTGGTTCAACAATAAAGGGGCCCTTTCACAGTTTCCTCTATTTTCTGTGGGCTGCTTCCATAAATCCAGTGTTTCATTCTCTTTTCTGTCGTGACTCAGCCACATATTCTTTCACACATCCATATCATCTAATCTTAGATTTCTAAAAATAGTCACCTACCTCTAAGCTAGTCATTGCGAACTCCCYGTGGAACCAAAGGGTAGAAATAAAACATTTTTAGAGCATAATCTATCCAGTGTATTTTGACACCTATTTGAAGATAAATTGGTTTACTCTCTAAATAAAGTCTGTCTCTTCAGTGACTACAAAGGGAGCTGGGGATGGTGTCTCAGATAACCAAACTTTAGGTATGCAAGTTAGGTTCTCATTCGAAGCAATTTATTGTAAAATCTGAGCTTGTAAAAACCAGTACTACTAMATCTAATTTTGACACCACCAGAGACCCAAAATGCCATCCAGAACACTACGAGAGGCACGGGAAGGGCAGGCGTGGCAGAACAGCATCCCAACCAGACAGTATGCTGTTCACACAATACCTCCTATCACACAGCTTGGCATGCAGTTGACTCCACATATAGATAACAGGATATGTTAGCAACTAGAGGGAATTTTAAATCCCACTCCTTTTTCTTTAYGTTAACATCTGGGAAAAAAATGCAGGAGCACATGTAGGATGCTCTSTCCTTGCATTGGTGCAGCTCATGCCCTTAGCTAGTCACACTCCCTGGATCTAATGAATCTTCGTTTTTCTCCTGTACAGAAAAACAGATGTAAGGGAGGAACCAGCAAACACTCTCCTAATGCTTCACTCCTCCAGCTCACAGGCTTAAATGCGATATATGAACTAGCATCTACAACCACAGTAGATTTGCTTGCTAGAGGCAACAAAYTGATCTCAGTACACTGGGCATCCTAATGAAATCAATTTTGTACTTTATACACAAGAATTGGGAAGAATCTTTGTAACTGGATAGTAAAATACACGTAGCAGAACATCTTTTATATAGTCACAGAAATGCCAATGATATTTCAGTGTAATCAGGGTGATTTTGTGAATACAAAGCGGGGAACACAAATGACACATCCATGTCTTCACATTTCAAGGGTTTCAAAACCCAGCACTGCACAATTAGGCTAAGAATGAGTCAATCTAAACTAGTTTACTGCCCAGAAGTCCTAAAATTGATTTTACTGAAGATAAAAATAGGATAGTGACCACAGAAGTAAATACCCGTGGAGTGCCTAAGCAATCACAGTAAAACAGAATATCAGATACCTCAGCAAATCGCCGTGTACTTCCCAAAATGTAGGCTTCATTGTATTACACAGTACTTACAGAGCACTTATATAATACTTCAGTGATAATATAGAGCAGGAGGAAGTTGCACTGGTGACAGTATCACATAATTAGCATTTAAATTAAAGATTTATTATCCTGTGAATTGAAATGAATAGACTAAAAAGCAGTCTTCGCCTGCCGATGGAGGATGGGCTGTAAATACCCACTATTGGTTTTAATTTCTTTATCATGTCTAATATTTTGTTCTCCAAAATTTCAAGAAAMTCAGACAGTGGACTTGTATCCATAGGAAATGCATAATCAGGAGACTGATSTGACATAAAATCTGTCCTTACAGCAGAAAAATTTCTTATATAGCAGATACAGAAAAACTGTATCTGAGGACTGACAACTGATGCATCCGAGTTTAACAGCTTACTGACAGTTTAAAGCATGTCACAGTAGTTCTTCACTGTAGCCATAGTCCTTTAAAAATAAACCACTTCCATCTTAAATCAGCTTTAAAGTAATTCAGCAAATTGAATTTCAGACCCTTGAAATAATGCCACTATTTGATTTCTTATTCTCTGTTCTACATTCCGGCCCTTGAAAATGTGATCACAGGCCTGCCCATCTCACATCTTGTAAATGTGCAAGTAATGCACAGTAATTCTGAGACGCTAGCAAAGACTAGAAATGCTTTGTTAGGTGCTTTGAAACACCCTGAAATATATTTAATTTAAAGCAAATTTCACTCTGTTGTATTACTGATAGTGGAAATAGGCACATTAAATATAACTTGGCCAAATTCAAGGTAATGTGCCTTGAACGTAAAGACATTCTCAAATTTTATAAACTGTTTCTCTGAATTTACAAAATTCCCTCAGGAAAAACTTCTGATTAGCAGTTAGGAGATCTGTGCAATTTTACTGCAGCAGTAAAACACACAAACAAACACACATACAAAAACACACAAAAACAAACACAAAAACAGCCTTTCATTTTGGAGCTCATGAAAAGAAAATGCATAGGTTAGGAATTCCTTCTAGGTGGAATTCCATTGTTTTTGATCTGCTTTTATTTTCTGTTTAAATCTACTTAAGGAAGGCTAAAACAACTTCACTTGGGAGCACCTCACAACCATCTTCAAATTCAGATGGAAAAAAGAAAGTATAGTGAAGAAATTGTTTAAAGTGCTTAAAACAATATAAAACAGGGCAAATAAGTATTTTCTTTTTTTTTTTTTTTTATTCCTGGGGTAGTCTAAATGAGAACTCAGACATTCTGAATGTTTGAATCATTGCGATCCTCTTCTACAACAGATATCCTGGTACTTCTAAGGGGTAGAAACCAGATAGGTCTAGGACAAGTATTTTCATAAGTGGCACCTGCTTGTCAATCAAATCCCCAAAGTCCTATTTTATTACAAAGAYAACATCACTGATCTCATATTGATCTTATTTGAATTTTTAGTAACATAAAATATTACCTCGAAAACAATTTTATAGAAAAATATTTCCAAAATAAATCGAGACAAATGAGATTTAGTTGACTTTTTACTTTTGCTTGTTTTGTCTCAGGGATTTAGGCATTTTTTCATTCTGTATTTTAAAAAAATACGTCTTAAGGATTTTTTTTCTCCTTTCAAAGAGGATAATGCAGTATCCAGAAGATGTACCTACAACAATTCACATCTGCTATTGTCTTTTAGATCCGGAAGTGATTATTATTCAGTAGTCCTTGTGATATCTTTGATATAATTTTGGTAGTTGCAACTTTGATGGTTTGTCTCATTTTTTATATATGTATAAATCGATCAAAATTGATTTTTCTTTTAATTTCCAAACCTAAATTTTGAAGACATCCCAGTACTTCTCTTGATAATGCTGTAAACTAATTTAGTACTGGACAGAGTAAGCCTCGTGTTGATATCAATTTCCAGAAGAGATGTATCCCATTTTTTTATGTATATGAGAATGATTAAACAGTGCTCTTTGCAGTGTATGCAGCAGTGTTTGCATGGCTRTTGATCACACCTGAATAAAAATGTTCCTGGAAATCACTCTTGGTCCTGTATACTCCTCAGAAATCAAGAAGAAAGTGCATATTCAAATAATGCTCTTAACTGTGGTGACTCTGTGCTATTTCATATCTTAATGGATATTGTCAGTGAATAATTAGAACATATATTTTAGCAACATGTATAAAACAGAAGGATTAGAAGTAATGAAGAAATTTCTTCTTGGCTTTTAAAGATATGCAAGAAATGTGAACTTAACTGGCACAATCTTATACAAGAATTATTGCAGGGAAGTCAAGTATAATTAAAAGCAAACATGTAGCATGTGAAGGGACTTTTCTTTTGTGAATATAATAATGGGCAGAATAGTAAAAGACTATTTATCGAGATACTTAGACTTAGACTTGAAATTGCATTCCATCAAATCTGAGCACGCAATTAGAGAAATTAAGGATAGAAAAGAACAGATCACCTATTAGGAGCTCCTATTGAATATGATTCTTCATTTCAGAACATTTTTTTTTTTTGAGTACTTTCTTTAATCAAATTTAACTATTGCCAGTGGTAGGGATTCCAACGATTCTCTTGTGAAACTACTGAATTGCCTTATAGATTTTAGTGTCAGGCTACCTTTTCTGTCATACTAGCAAATATATCTCACTGTGCCATCTTCCGTACATGCCCAACTCTGTGCTTATACTCTTCCAGCAACTTTGAAGAATAATTTAGATAAATGGAAAACATACAGATGCAAAGCCAAACGCAACCCTGGCACAGAGATATATTAATGAGCATGTAGGCAAAAAAACACGATTCCCAAATCTTTATCAAAACCTTAACACAGATTTCCAAAAATCCCTTCCTTTTCTTTGAGTCTCACAAATGGATGTGTCTGAAAACATGACCAGTCATCTGAGACTGTGCTGTATCAAGACAAGTATATGTTATGAGTAGCCCTCTATACTGCAAGCCTTCTTATACAAGTACCCCTAGGAGCTGTGGCACAAGGGGAGAGATGACCTTGGGGGTAATAAAGTCACAGAATCACAATCACAGAATAGTTGAGGTTTGAAGTGTGCTCTAGAGATCAGCTAGTCCAACTCAGCCTGCGGAAGCAGACTCACTTTAGCACATTTYTGAGCTTTGTGTCCATATGGCTCCTCAATAGCTCCAAGGAAGGAGACTCCACAACCTCTGTGGGCAACCTGCTCCAGTCCTCAGTCACTCAAAAAAAAAAAAAAAAAAAAAAAAAAAAAAGTAGTTTTTTCTCATGCCTTTTGCTTCTTATCCTATTGCTGGACACCACTGAAAAGAGCTTGGCCCCATCCTCTTGACAGTCTCACTTCAGATACTTACAGACAGAGATAAGATCCCTCCCTCAGCCTTCTCCAGGCTGAACAATCCCAGTTTTCCCAGTCTCTCCTCATAAGAGGAGTTCCAGTCCATTCATCACCCAACTCACCCTCTGCTGGACTCGCTCTAGTCAAGGCCACCCAGAAAGTCTCAGGCAGTTTGGAATGAGCTCAGAATTTGGTTTTCAAGATATTGGCACACTCAGCAGGCCTCTATGTGGCACCAGAAAGAAACTGTGGATTTTTTAATCCATTAAACTGATGCAGATAGGGATCATAGTAACAAGATCTACATTAAAGAAGGGGGATGAAAATCCCATTGTTATGGGTGTGTATTCGTAGACGCTGCTGCAGCTTGGCTGCAGGAGACATCATGTTCCCATGCTGTGGCAAGGCACAAGCAGGAGGGAGGCATAGCAGGAACTGCCTTCCTGAATAYTGCACTCTTTCCACCACCCAGCTGTAATTGCTTTGGTCTTGCTTACTCTTAGCCTGTTAGTTGTTGTTCATGGCTGGAAACTCAGAGAATGGACCTCATATTCAATACATTTAGTGGGTTAAGTGCATTAGAGATACAGAACTGTATCTCTACTGTTCCGACTGACATGCGGAAAACACAATGTCTTATTGCTATGCTAAGGCCCTGTGAGAAATGTACAGTAAGAAAAAGCACAAGAAAGGAAAAAAAAAAAAAACCTAAAAAATGCCAACAGCCTGGAGAATATTCATCCATTAGGAATGAAGCCCCACAGAAGTATTCTGACCTTGCCTGCCACAGCCTGTCTGCAAGTGAAGAACACGAAGTGATTAAATGAATTGAAGGGCTGCAAACTGGTTCAGTTCATAGCAGTACTCATCTTCATTTACCATATAGAATAAATCTAATAATACTTCTCTTATTATAAACCCTTCACAGGCCATGAGTGGATTCCAACAAACCTTCTCAAGCATGTCCAGGGTTGAATTTCCAAATCCTCACAGCACAGTCCTGCAGACCATCCCAAGCCATGGTCAATCCCAACCTCTGGGCAATGAGCAATCTACTTACAGAGTCCACAGCATTATTAGGTATGGATCTGAAGAATATCAATATTTCTTTTCGACTACTTCGTTAGCTTGCAATTTTAATCTTATTGATATACCTCCATTTTCACCTACTAATTTTAGCGTATTTGCCAAACAAAAATTAACAAAATATTGACTACAGGAAAATCTTGGCATTCACTGATTCATAGATAGGACAATTATAACATTTTTATTGTTCCTAATATCAAATGATACTTTGGAAAAGGTGTCATTTTAGATTTTGGCAAGATTCTGAGCTAAGCAAGAGCTAGGTTTCTAGCTGACTACAGCTGCCACATATCTGATTTAGTTATAAAAAAGGCTTGGACTGTAGAAATATTGGTGCAACCTTTTAAGAAATGGTCTCCTCTATTGTACAGTGTAGATTGATACACCAGATAAAAAATATATATTCATCYGTACACACATAGGGACCTGTCTTGCTCTTTGGTAACTGTAATCTTTTCATGCCTTTTACTCACACTGTATGAGGTAATGTCAACGCTCCCTCAAAAGGATGGCAAACAGAAAGTGATGCCCACCATAACTCAAATCTCTGGTGAGATGTAATTTCTAATCCCCTTTTTAACAACTACGTTAGATAAAGAGTGTCAAATGTGACAGCTTGACTACTTTCTATAAAGAAATACTGTGTAAATAAATTACTCTCTGGCCATAGAAGTGGAAGCACAAAATAGATTGCAGATATCATTTTTTTTTTTAACAAATGCACTTGAAGTTGTGTGTTGTTGGTGAGTTTTATATGAATAATTTTTACTGTCATTTCTTAGTGCTTTTCACTAAACCCAGAACACTTTTAGCTGCATAGCTGACATTAAAAGTAGTCTTATGTTAAAGAATCATAGAACCATTATGATTGGAAAAGAGCTTCAAGATCATCACATCCAACCGCAAACCCATCACCACCCTGAGTGCTCAACCATGGCCCTAAGTGCCCCATCTACCCGTTTCTTGAACACTACCAGGGACGGTGACTCCACCACTTCCCTGGGCAGCCTGTCCCAACGCTTCACCACTCTTTCCATGTGGAAACTCTTCCTAATATCTAATCTGACCCTCCTCTGGTGCAACCTGAGGACATTTCCTCTTGTTCTCTTAGTAGCTACTTTAGTACTTAAACAGTTTACATTTCAAAGCACGTACATTAAGTAAATTACTATTAGTGTCATATCCTCTTGTAGTTTAAATTATTATGTTGCCCCATGTATCATAAAAAAAAATTAACATTAGCCTTTATTTTTAGTGCTGCAATTTTCAGTCAGTTATTTCTTTGCATACAGCTTTTTTTCCTATGGAATGAAATTCTTGTTGCAATATATTTTAGTAAAACCTATAACAAACCTATTAAGGTCCTATAACCTTATATAGGTTTTCAGTAAAACCTAGAGTAAACCTAAAGTAACCTTTAGTAAAATCAAAAGAAACAGTTTTTAATTGTTTTTACCTCTTATAGCTCTACCTTTTACAGCTTTCAATTGTTATAAAACATTATTCCAGTATTTTAAAACATTAAAAATTTTTAAATTATTTTTTATTTTTTTTAAAACATTATTTTAGTATTTTGTACACCCATCCATACCTTGTTTATACAAAGGAAATACTTTGCTATAGAAAAGCTAAACGTCCATTGTATCTCAGATCACTGTTTTAAAATACAAACATTTTATGGGTAGTTTTTAGTCTGAATTCAGTGAACTTTATATCAAGTCTTATGTGCCAATCTCAAAAGTTACTATGTAAGTTAATAAGTAGTTAAATAAGGAGTGATAAGAATAGCTAAGTAACAAAGCTGAAGAGGAAAAGTGCATTTATCCAAACAGAAACGGAGGTGCCTATGGATACATCTTTTTCACTATCAATTCAGAGGGAAAGGTCAGCGAACCTGTCATACTCTGCCTGAATACTTAAAAATTGAGCAAAAGATTACTCTCATTTTACAAGCTTTAAAGTCAAAGACTGAAAATACTGTCACTCTTAAAAATCTTTAAAAAAAATTACAGAAGTGGTTCACACTAGTAATGTTTCACCTAGTTAGTGTTCCATAATAACAGTATTATCTCTTTATTTGCAAATTCTTGTTCTGTTAATATTTTAGAGATAATAGGGAACAGATGTAATTCTAATGATCAGTAACTCAGGAATCCATACAAAAAGACTTCAGTGCCTCACAGAGAGTGTCTGCATACGCTGCAATGTTTTGCTGCATTGGGAAGCATACAAGAACCATGGGACTGAGTTTGTTTTTTCGCTTCTGTTTCACCCCAAACTACATCACCCTAGTATAAAAAAAAAAAAAAAAAAGGACACATGATTATATGAAACATTAAAATATTACTTTAAAAAAAGGTAACTTCCCTTAATTTATTATTCCTATTCCTTTTTTCAGTTCATTAAGCTGTCTATTCCATGCATTCCTAAAATTCAGTGCCAAGCAAGGAAGATACTAAAACACTGAAGGAAATAAGTACAAAAAATATACTTGCTGACTCCAACCATCTGCTCACTTAGGGGGATATAAGTTGAAAGGAAGCTGGCCTTTTCAGCCACTGAAATCAAATCATCTTCAAAGTTACCGATTTTCTGTTTTCAAATTTCAGTGTAAGAAATATCCAAATTTGGCTCATGAAAACATTTGACACTTCTGAGTCCCATCACGCTGTGTCCAAGAACTCTGCTTTCAGTATGCTGGAGTAAATTAGCAAAACAACAGCTGGAAGTTCTTTGTCCTACGAGGAAGCTGTCATCTCTGCCAAAATCTCACTCTGTTAACACAGCTAAGATACAAAAGAGGCCGACTTAACTCTGATGCTGATTTCCCACACTCCATTCCCTCAAAAATATATATAATATTTTATATATTCCTACTTATTCTCATATTTCTACATATAGTAGTAGCCAACAGAGCATCAAGTCCAATGGCTATTGACTTGAATATAGCACTAATATTAAATAGGAAATAAGTCACTGTGACTAATGGCATTTATTCCCTTGATAGGTTGGAGATGTGTGAATTAAGAAGTGCTAGGTAAACTCCTGAGCATCAGCCTGATACACAAAATAGAGACCTTTACAGCACGTAATTGCAGGCATCACTGCAGAGTTACATTGCTGGTGATCAAAAAGTCAGCCTTTATCTTTTAAAGTGTGGTGACTCCTGCCAACTGAAGAATCTTATATCATAATTTTGCATTTGACCTTGAGACACACTGGTGAATATATTTGCAATCAACATGGCAGGGAAAATCAGAGCAGACTGAAAACGTTCCTAGTAGAAATTAGAGACAAGAGTTTTCTTGCCCATCTATTCATCCTCAATGTCTGAACATCCAAGAAGATAAATGGGTTATTTTGTTTAAGATGTGACGCGCTACAGTGCCCCAGCTGAATGCAGTGGATGTCATAAAAATGATCTGTGAATTTTGGTAAGCTTATTGTAGAAGAAATTAACATGAAAAAAGCCCCAACCAAAGTCCATTTGGACAAGCGACACAATTTTCCTCTTGGAAAGAGGCTGAATAACAAATACCCTGAAGGAAAGTTGAAAAGACTTGAAGAGCTGMAAGTTGAAGAGCGAGTTCAAGAGGATGTGAAACCATTAAGAGGTAAATGGATGGGTGGTAAATGGGTGCCTGTGGTAGCAGCACACCAGAACCAGGGCTTCTTGGAGCTGAGCTGTTGGGAACGCAGTYGCAAGCAGATGGACCTCTTAGGAGACACGCCAGGTATTCCTGACACTGCAGAAGTGAGTATTTTCCCTGAAATCATGTTATTTCATTTCAAAGTGGACTGGCTTAGAATGAGGAGAGCTATTTCAGGACAACAGTTAGAAAACCCAACTTAGAAAAACTTCTAAGTTCAGTTAGAAAAACTTCTCTGGAGAAGGCTGAGAGGGGATATGATTAACATGGGCAAGTACATGAAGGGAGATTGCAGGGAGGAAGGGGTCAAGTTGTTCTCAGTGGTGGCCAGTGACAGGACAAGGGGTAATGGGTGTAACATAGGCAGTTCCATGTCCATATGAGGAGGAACTTCTTTCCTGTGAGGGTGACAGAGCCCTGGAACAGGCTGCCCAGGGAAGTTGTGGAGTCTCCTTCTCTGGAGACTTTCCAAACCCRCCTGGATGCCACCCTGTGCCCCGTGCTCTGGGTGTCCCTGCTGGAGCACGGGGGTTGGACTRGATGATCTCTAGAGGTCCCTTCTAACCTTAACSATTCTGTGATTCTGTTAAAAACAATGTACCAATTCTTAGTTTAACATAGTCTTACCTTATTTTAGCTTTTGTTGGAGAAGACCCAGAGTATGAGTGGCAGTCTTCCAAGTAGATCTATTAACCTGAGGTTATTATCTCGTTTTCCTTGAATATATATATGTTTGTGTGTGTGTGTATATACACATATTCATAGACTCCTAACTCCAACACTTCCTGTTGTTATCAGTAAATGACAGAAGAACTTAGAATAATCTACCTTAACCCATGGAAAAAACTCAGGCACTAGAATTGAAATAGATTGTGCACTTATGTTAGATGATATAGATTGATAATATAGATAGCTAATATATGTAATATAGATAAATGGATGATGCTTCTATTCAATACATTTCTCTTTGGAATTTATGTGTCTGCTTCAGAGCTGTTGCAGGGCACATGTATCCACTTGCCTGAGCTGCTGGAGTTCATAYTTAAAATAGGTCTTTCTCATCAATGTCTACTAGAGGAAAGTGCAATTTGAAAAATTTGCCTGGATTAAGGCAATTCATTTTGGTGTCATTATCAGAATTAGGTGCTTTGCCATGTGTCCTTCACATATGGCAGATCCTGAACCTGAATTCAGTGGTTGCGCATAGCTCCCTACTGTCATTTTAGACATCCTAAACATGAATGATTAAACTGAATCTCACCCTAGCACCAGTCCTGCAAAACTGAGCCCAACTGCATATATGCCTCAAATCTAGCATCATTTARGCTATCGAAGTTTATATTCCTAAAACTTCCCTTCTGGGAAATACTGTAGCTGCTTTCGTCTTGGCAAAAATGAGCAGCTCAGAAATTGTATCCCAGTAATGCCTAATTAGTATTCACTAAATAGAAGTTCTTCACATCATCCAGGAAAGGTTTGAGCCAGCTGGCAYGCAACAAGAATATCTTCTGCATACATTCATGATGATCAGTCTGCTCACAAAGCACAGCTGTTCTCACCTCTACAATTCCAAAAGAGCACATCACAACACGTGGGGGAAGTGCCAAACCCGGCTCCACACCTACTTCAGAAAGAAGCTACATTCCTAATGAGGAAGGCTATTACATCAACAAGGTTTGAAGTTACTCTGTGATATTGGTACTCTTATCTAGCTGAATATGCAACTTTGTGGCTAAGGCATACCTTTGGAGAAGAAAGTTTTGGTAATTCTGGTACAATATTTATTCTGAGTTGTATTTAATAATTTTACAACATGCTAGCCCTCAGAGAGCAGAAATGGAATCCCTTTGAGGTAAAATCCTCTTTTCTCCTCCACTGATGGTTTAAAAGAAAGGCTTTTTACTTCTTTGTAGTCAACTGCCAAAGCTGCAAATTCCAAATATCCCTAATGAAATTCCTAGATACTCCTGTCTGTTTAATCAGCTGTCCAAGTCAAGGATGCCATATAAAATTTCCATAGCATTGCAATTGAGATTTCAGTCACCACATTTTACAGAAATAAAATTTTGGATGAAAATAGCAGCCTTTAAAAGCTCTGATTTCCATCCTGAAAATGTCTTTGAAATTAAGAAACAAATTTTGATGTTTAAGTACATTTTATCACCGTAAAAAATTTCCTTTATTTCAAATTTTCTTCTAATTGTCTTTCAGAATGGTAGTGTAAAAGAAATAAAAGCAATACTTCATACTTTTTCTTTACCCTTTAATAAGAGTCCCTCCATGCATTTCTTGTTTCCTGACTATTCCTCAGCTTTTCATAGATACTATCTTTGATCAGAGAACTGACAGGTAGAAGAAAAGGAAAATATTATTCTACATGACTAATCTGCCTCTTGTATTGTTCACACCATGTGGGAAAAAGTCATTGACATTTTAATCTGTATAATTTTATAAAATTACAGCAAGACAGCAACAAATTAGCCACTCAACTCGATTGAGTATTATCCACTCAACCTTTATATCATTGAGAGAAGTCTCATGGACTTCAAGGCCAGCAAAATCAAGAAATGAAGTGAGAAATTTTTCATTTTCAAATGTGTAAAGTTTAATTGTAAGAACTGATTCAGAAATAAAAATTATTTTAAATAGCAGCAACAAAGCTAATGTATTAATAATATAATATACATAATTATTTTGCACCTTACCAGGTGCTGCATGTATTACAGAATTCAGCTTTCAAGGAAACCTGTGATATAAGTAATTATCACTATCCACATTATGCAGATGAAGAAAACAGAATGAGCTGACCTAATTAACACTCTCAAAATGAAAGTGGAAGTCTGCTTCTGAGCAGTGAATAAAATTCAGAATTGCATGGATTCGTGGACCTTCTAGAGAGGGACGAGTAGTTCCTAGAGAGGGTCCAGCGGAGAGTGACAAAGATGATTAAGGGACTGGAACATCTCTCGTATGAGGAGAGACTGAGTGAGTTGGGCCTGTGCAGCTTAGAGAAGAGAAGGCTGAGAGGGGATCTGATCAATATGTGTAAGTTCATGAAGGGAGAATGAAGGGAGGAAGGGTCTAAGCTCTTCTCAGTGGTGTCCGGTGACAGGACAAGGGGAAATGGGTGTAACTTGAAACAGTCAGTTCCATCTCCATGTGAGGAGGAACTTCTTTCTCGTGAAGGTGACAGAGCCCTGGAACAAGCTGCCCAGGGAGGTTGTGGAGTCTCCTTCTCTGGAGGTCTTCCAAACCAAAAATTTCTAAATATGCATGGCAGAATAAACAGAAAGATACAATTTAATTAAAAAGCCATTGCTTTAAGGAGTTCTTAAACAGAAATATCAAGCAGTTTGCTATATTGTGGCTGAATAGTGCCAATACCAGTGTCCCTCATATACAAGGAAAAACAAACTAAATCCTGCTAGTGTCTCCCTTGTACTGTTCTACCCATATGGTGTAGATAAACCTCCAAATGCATCTTTTCTGGGTTAATAGGACATCAAATTTCTTTTGTTATATTTCTAAAAACTTAAATTATATCCTCTTGGGTTAAGTGCTTTCTATTGAGAATTACTTATCTTGACTTTCTACCATGTAGCGCTCCTATTAACAACCAACAATAGGATGCTTGTCTTTTCTATTGCACTTTTAAATTAAGTTTTTCTCTGGTGAGGAAGGCTGTGAAAAGTTCAAAATGTTACCTCCACTTTCAAAACAGAGTGTTTATGAGTGGAGATGAAGATAACCTGAGTATGGAGAAAGCAGGGCTCTGCAGACTTCAAATTTACCAAGTTGTATTATAGAAAATAAAACAAAAATAAACATTTTGGAAATTGTTAAACAAAATGAAAAAAAAAAAAGAGTAATTTTTAGTCTTTCTTCTAAGTAAACTATGAAAGACAAGATGTTAAGAAAACCTGGGGAAAATGCAAGCTSTCATAAACTTAAGGGGGGAAAAAAAACAGACTACAGCATCCCCCAAAGGCCTCTGAGAAAGATTTAAAGAGATATTTAGGCAGCAACATGAATGATTAATACTAAGCACTAATAAAAATTGAGGAGTTAGCCATGACATCATTTCTGTGGATGTGGGGCCAGACATTTTCATACAATGACATGACATTAGAAGCATTCTAAAAAACCACTCTTGACCAAAAAGTAGCTGAATGGTAAAAAATGTTCAGTGGTTATAAAACTATGTATTAGTAATAAAACTATATATTAGCTTTATTAGGTTGTATTTAGAAAATTTAATATCAACGAATAGTATTCTATCGAAATTCCTATCAGCCAAGTCAAGGTGTTGCTAATATCTATAGCTGTCACATGTGCTACTCATATTTCCAWTTTGATGCTAGCTGTCATCTTCGGTTATGCCCATAGGCACAGGGGAACTGCTTGTTTGAACATATCTTTGTGACAGTACAATTTACTGAAATAAAATAAAATGAATGAAGTGCACCAGGTGTGGCCATACCAATTAATCATTCTATCCACCCTCATATGACTAGTCATTGTGGACCAYATCAAAGGTCACTTCTAGCCCCTAGCCTAGGATGCTGTCTCTACCTACAAATAGTAGCAGATATTTTGACTATCAACAGTATTCACAGGGAGGCTGAAATGCCATCTAGAATAAATAGATATTGCTGATCTCTCAGAGAGAGTCTTCAGGCTTTAAACCAATGGCAATGTAGAGAATTCCTATGTCAGTGGCTACAAATGCCCATCAGGTGGGCCATGAATCTCCATGAATATTTATAGCAACTTTTGAATGATTTTTAAACAAGTTTTTGCTTTTGTAGCCTTCTGTGACACAGATTCCTAAAACTGCTTGCTGTGTTACAAAATGCTTTATTTTTTATTATTTTAAATTAGAACTACATTACTCGACTACTCTACTACATACACTACTCTCTTATTCAATAGCCAAGTCTATGAGAAAACTGTCCCTCATATACCATGATGGCTTGATCACTTGAAGAGCTTTTTTTAAAAGAAGACTATCAAAGTCTTTTCAGRATTTTTATGGAGTGTCTTGATCATATTAACTTTCTCACTGCCTCAGACAGCTGTAATATTTTTGAAAATACAGCTTTGCTCCCAACAGGCTGCACCAATTTTCTTTGGTACCCTATGTGTGTTTGTGTCAGAGTTCTTTTCTTCATGTGCTAGTTTCATGTGTCAGTTCTTGAGAATTTCTATCGGTTTCCCTGAAGAAAAGGTCCAATTTGCTCATCTGTAATTCTCCAGATTACTCCAAACACTTTTGCAAAAAAAATTATTTGCCACATTTAATTACCTTGGTATTAATTTAACCATCAATGCTGTCAATATTTATACAAGCTTTAATATAAAGTCATTAGTTTGATATTTCTGAAGGTTTTAAGACCTGTCATATGTTTGTGATTTGATACAATACTTTCAGCCTGTTTGTTTGGAAACTTTTCTGTTAGTGCTTCAATATGCAACTCATAGAATCTCCCAAATCTCTCTTTAGTGAATATACACTGACAGTCTGGCAAACATTCTGCTTCCAAATTGCTGATAAATATTTTGTGTCACTTGGTTCACATCATYATCCTTTTTTTTTTTCCTGTTTCAGATGTATTGTATCTTGCCARAAGTTAGGCTGTTTTTCCTTCTCAGTATTTATACAAGTTCCTTATCTGAAGAATGCAACTTTATTTCTTACAGCTTCTAAGCAAGACAGACACAAAAGATCAGAGAAAAGATTTCAGATAGTGTYAGCGTTTTTAAGAAGAGGATCAAACTAACTGGAAGTTAACTTAAACTCAATTATTAATTAGAATTAATTAACAGTGACATTTGTTATAGAATATAGTMATCTGCCATAATGATTTGTCTATGATTTCCCTTATCCTACTAAGGTATTTTTGACTTTGCAGAAGTACAAGTAGGTACAATCTGGCCTTCAAAGTTTGGTTAATCTAAGCAAATTAAATTCCAGCCTACTGCCTCGAAAGCTTACATGACTTTGTTTTTTCTGTAAGAAAGGTAAACAAAGTTAGGGAGTTTTTAAGTTAGAATGTTAGGGTTATTTTGGGGAACTTTTCCCATTAGTGAACAACTGTAGATAGACATTCTTTGTATGCAGCTCCATTTTTGTTCTTCTGTACAGAATGTCATCTCCCAACCCAAAACTAGCTCCAGGTTGGGATGATAATTAAAACAAGCATTATATTAATCTCTTATAATCTATATAAACTTCTATAATCCAAGTTGCTTCTCGGTTTTACTAAGGGGCTGGAGAGGCTGTACAATATCACAAGTCAAAGTCCTTTCCTTCCTAGTAATTACAACAGGACACGACTAATACTGAATCATAGCCAAAAAAAATATATAGAAGAGAAAAAGAGGTGTAACATTGTTTTTTCTCTATCTTTAGCACTGAATTTAGTGACCTATTCAATCTTTTGGACTCTGATGTCCTGAACAAGATTTTTCAAAACCCTTTTCATGCAGGAAATTTCTAAGGCTCTGAATGAACCTTTAACACCATATAAATAAAAAATAATAAACCTAGTATGTCTATGGTATGTTGCAGTAGGAAAAGAGGTCAATGTTATCTTTTCTGCTTTCATTTACATTTTCATTTCATACATTTCTTTTTCATTTCTTACTTTTCATTAATAATCTCATGTGAATAATCACCTCTTGCAGTGGTGAAAGAGGCAATTCYGAGGTATCAATAGACATAGATACTGTGGGTGTTCTGCTGAAGCACATATTTCTGCTGCTTCTTCAATGAAATAAGGTAATTCAGACTCATGGCCTCAAGCGCCATTGTTACCTACCAGAAAAGAGAAATCAATACATCGTCCCATTTGAAATCCATGAAAAGCTATTATTCTATTAAAAATAAGAGGAAAGACATGGAGGATTTTATTCTATGTAATACTATTGTATAATATGCCGGTCATTGGTTATTCCATGTTATAATTCAGAGGTTATCACTAAGCCAAATATATAATTTGAAATGCAAATGTAAGTTAAATACTCTGGGTCCTTTATGGATGAACTAAAAATGTAATAAATAAATTATTCATTTCCTAGCTTGGGCTGGTGAAACACATTTAGGCTTGGATGAATTGGGGGGGCAAAAAAAACCTGAATAGTTTACAAAAAAAAAAAAAAAAGAAAAAAAAGAAAAAGAGATTATTTCACTTTCCATCTCTCAATCTTTTTTCTAACTCCCTTGAAATAAAAAACCCAATCCTAACACGCTACTAATTCTACCAAAGCAGCAGCAGAAAACAGTATTTTGTTTATTTGTTGACTGAGGACAAATTCATAGAAAAGATTTAGCTGTGAAGCAGCATGGTAGTACTAATATAAAAGAATTAGAGCAGTATAGAAATTCCTGTATCTTTCATATTTCAACTTTACTTTTCTTTCAAGTAAACAGGTACATGCCTTTTTCTATTCATATYTGATTATATTTCTGGGATGGAGCAGCTCTAGCTACTTAAAACTGACATTAGGAAGACGATTCAGAACAAAACTTTCTTTTAACCCACATTTTTGGTCATGCAGAAAGTGGATAAAGACATTTCAGCTTTCATTTTGAATTTCCTAACTTAGTCACACACAGAAGTTCTTTAAGCCTATCTTATGCTATGCATCTTTAGCAGGGATCACAACAATGCCTTAAAGCACAAGCAAAATATCCATGCATATGTACGCTTGAATGCTGTGTGCATTTAATTGTAAGATATTTATATAATACATCAAAAATATCTGTCTTGTTTCTGTAAGTGCATCTTACATATTTATGCAAATTTAATGTCCTCTCTTTCTCAGATACAGACAGTTTGAGAGCTAATTAAGTCAAATTATCATGTCTAACAAAGAACAAAAGACAGTATTACAGTAGCCTTCAATGTAACTTTCTTCACTGTTCATGTGGGTTTGTGAGTTGCACGGAATTGCTAATCACAGTCATCTTTTCTGTAGCTACAGTAACTTCATCAGTTCCTTTATTTTACTGATGATAGCTTTGTCTATAAACCTATGTGCTGGGTATAGGGAAATTGCATGTAAAGGAGAAGTGAAAAAAGTCACATGCTATAGCAGACATTCCTGGGGGATAACAAGCCCTGCTATCTCCTGCTGACAGGCAGGGGAGGAAGTGGAGAGGTTTCTGACTCTGTTCCAGTTTTGCATTTTCCCCTAGAGTTGCCTGGATGGTAGCTGGGATGTTGGCAATCCCAGCCAAGGAAAACCAGCACAGCAAAATGTACAATGGCCTTGGGTTATTTGAATATAGCTAAAGCTCCCTCACAGTATTTCCCTCTCCAAGACTGCCAAAAGCTTTAGTTTAAGATAAGTGTAAAAAACATTTGAGAATGGGAATATATTTCTACATATCTTGATCCCATATGAACAATGCTTGGTTGTGTGTCTAGGCCCRTATCTAACTACTACTAACATGTGAGAGGTAGGTAAGAAAGTCCTTAGAGCAAAAATTGCGAAATCAGCAAAATTCTAAATGAAAAGAAAATCTTTCACTGAGTATTAACTATCAGACGGTGCAAATAACTTAGTGTTCTGAAGTTACTCTTTCTACCTAGCAAAAGCCAAGGGATTTGAAGATACAGCCCTATTCGGAAAGCTGAAATTACAGAGCATGTATCTAACTGTCATATGAATGAGAAGGCAGCCTCTGTCCTGCACCAAATTTTGTCTTACAAATTTTAGGTAAAAAAATGTTAGATGAAAATGATTTAAAATGATTTCATTAGAAAAGTAATAAACCTAAGAATAATGTGCTATTTTCCTGACCAATTTATTTATACATTTTATGGCTAACTCACCATTTCAAGGCTTTTAATTGTTTAATAATATAGATTAAGTTTTACATACATAAAGCTGCATTAAGTTCTAATTTTGAATAGTTAGAATTTGTTGTGGTATTTTCATAAGAAAAAGATAAAAGTCCACTGTGGCACACAGGAAGCAAACGACACGAGTGACAAGAACAGTAGACATGCTAGAGAGATGGACTTAGATGAACCTCATGAGGGTTCATCTAAAGGAAAATACAAGTCCTGCTCCTGGAAAGGAAAAACTCCAGGCTCCAGTTCAGGCTGGAGGCCAATCAGCTGGAGAGCAGCTTTGCAGGAAAGGCCTTGGGCTCCTGGTGGACAAGAAGTTGAGCATGAGGCATTAATAGACCCTCACAGCAAGAAGACAACAGCAAGAAGACAACAGACTGAGCACTGCAGCAGATTGCCCAGAGACGTTGTGGAGTCCCCATCCTTTGAGATATTCAAAATCTGATGAGATACAGATGAGTAACTTGCTCTAGGTGACACTGCTTGAGGTTTCCTTGGGGCGAGCTAGGCCTGTTTAGCCTGGAGAAGATTGAGAGGGGATCTGATCAGTATKTATAAGTACCTGAGGGGAAAATGTAAAGAGGATGGGGCCAAACTCTTCTCRGTGGTAGACAGAGACAGAAAAAGGGTAATGGGTACAAACTAAAACACAGGAAGTTCCATCTCCAGGTGAGGAGGATCTTTACTGTGAGGGTGACAGAGCCCTGGAACAGGCTGCCCAGGGAGGCTGTGGAGTCTCCTTCTCTGGAGGTCTTCCAAACCCGCCTGGATGCCGCCCTGTGCCCCGTGCTCTGGGTGTCCCTGCTGGAGCAGGGGGGTTGGACTGGATGGTCTCTAGAAGTCCCTTCCAACCTCAACCATTCTGTGATTCATTCTAGTGGATCTGCAGAGGTCCTTTGCAACCTCACTTATTCTGTGATTCTCTGTGAAAAAGGTTCCCTCTTCCCTTCCCTGAGTGCCTCTGTCTGCTTCTTTTGGCTTTCAGAATCATGATATTAATCTAAGTGTTGATGCTAGAATTATATCAAAAATTAAGTGACAGAGTAACAGCCCATTAGCACTTTTTCTATTGATCACAAGTCAGCTTTTTTGTCTGTAACAAATGCTTATTCTTTCCTCTTTAAATAAAAATTTGATTCTTGCCAGAAAAAAAAAAAAATCAATATTCTCTCCAATTTTATAGCTGAGTCAAAGTAAAAACAGATGAACTCTAAGGGAAATTAATACAGGGAAAGTAATACAAAGACATAATCAAGGTATAAAAAAAGCTACTTTTTTAACTAAAAGATTTTTATTTATATTTATTGTTTTATTATTGTTTTATTATACTTTACAGCTAAAATTAAATACCTTAGCACTACTGCAAGTGCAACAAAACAAAGGAGCAAAAATAAATTTTCTGGATTAAAAAATGGATTACTCAGAAAACTCAGACCACATAGTCTTGTCCACCTATAATCCTCCAGGACCGAGAACTGGACTGTCCTACCCAGCTGTTCTGGCTCTATTTCAGTCTTTCTTTCACCTATATCATACCTATAAATTTAATCAAGARATGCTATCTAAGATGATGCAAATATATAAACAGGTCATATTTAATTTATGATTTATTCCAGTCATTCAAGTCATTTTTTTCCCAGTTTAGCTGTTGTTCTAAAGCTAAGATACTTATAGCTTTTCTCCATAGTTTTGTATTATCACAGCACATACAGTGCCCTGGYTTGCCTGTATCCCAAAATGTGACAAAAACGTTTTCTGTATCTATTTTTTTTTCTCTATAATCATTTTCTGTAAGGTTTCTAATAATTGTTTGCTTTCTAGAGAGCTGTTAAGTCCACAGTAAGAACTGTCAACAGTGAATCCACCATCTTTCTACTGTAATGAGGTCACATCACCAAAGGATCACAAGCAGCAAAATAYGTATCTTTCTATTGCCCCCAAATTCAAATCACTGCTGTTCATGTTACATCCTAATTAAATAATTTGCTCTTGAGATGAGAGTGGAAAGCAACCTAAGATCAGGTCATCTGTCTATCAYTTAGGATGACAGAATTCACAAACTAAAGTCAAGACAGATTGATATATGKAGATGAAGCCTGGTACGAAAGACACAGATGACACTGAGGTTAAGGTTGACATAAATATTCTGGCATTACTGAAGAAGTGTAATGTCAAACCTTGTTACTTCTTAGCTGAGGCTTTAACTTCTTTAGTTAGAAGGTCCATTTTTTGTCTTCTCCATACAGAAGCAACTTGTATACCTTTTTCAGTTGATTTTAAATAGATGATTTGTGATGTTTTATTTTTAAAAGGATCTAATTAAGCTTTTTAAATGGCTTATTGTATGTTCCTGGCTTCTGACATGCTTCACAGTGGACACTGAATAGTCAAATATTCCCTCCATAAAAGCACATATGCCAAGCCTTAAGGAAGCAGTACTGTAACAGCTGGGTTACTCATGCCCCTCTCTTATTTTCCACTTCTGTAGTCAGCTGAGGGCTTGCTCCATCTCCCTCATTTGTAGCAGGGAGTCCCTGATGGGTTCCTATATACGATTTTGTTTGGAGTTTGAGTAACAAATAAAATTTGTATTTTGACAGATTGTTCTTTCCATTTGCCATTTTAAATTCTGCAGCTGGAATGCACTTTTGTTTTCTTCTTTGCTGCAAGTCATGAAGTCATATGGCTCACGCAGCTATACTATTGTAGACTAACATGCTTCACCCAGAGTTCTTCCTGTTTCCTTCCCATTATTTTCATTTTGAATTCTCACTTCTCCTCAGGATCATTCTTTTCCTTATCTTCTGCTATTGATATCTTTATCTTACAAAGTTCCTGTATCATGGGGTATACTTTAGACAGCAGTTTTATTAGGATTGTGCTTTGGGGCCAAAATTTTCAAGCATGTCTGGCTACAAATTAACTTTGATAGACTGGAAAATTTGTATCTAAGGGAGTAGAATTAGGTTTCTAGGAGCATAGGGACAGTTGAAACTTTAATCTAACACAAGTCAGGTTGGAGTTGTATAAAAACTGTGGCAAGTATGTTTGGCAGGATTGAGTATATTCCTTATTATATCTAGTATACTGTGGTATATATTATATCTAGTATACTGTGTTAAATCAGTGCTAACTATACCAAAAGAGGCATCCCATCAACATACCAGGTATCCTGTATCAAGAAAATGTTACCTGCTTTTATATAGCTCCCTTTTTCTTTTTTTCCCAAACCCAAAACAAATATATCTTGCACAAATACCATTGGTAGAATAGTAAATGGAAATCTGAGTATAGTATAAAAATACTRTATTATGAAAGTATTATGAAATACTATATTTATGAAAAGTTGAAAAGTACTAAGTTTTAACTTTATGATTAAAGCTTACCTATCAGAAAACAATCATGTATAATGTATGAACAGCACAACCTGCAATATGCAATACTGTATAGCCTGGGAAAATTTTCTTAGATCTGCATGAGCGATCCTAGTTCAGATATTCTGCAGGYCCTACATGTAGAGCTTACACAGATATCAACAGCTCCGCAGAGGTAGCAAGAGCACAACAGTCAAGATTCCTTGCGACCGAAGTAGTCCTGGCTCCAGACTTACTCACTCATCTCAGAGACACGCGATTCCTGAAGGCAAACCTTGCCAGTGAACACTGAGGCAAAGAAGGCACCGAGTACCTTGTCCTTTTCCATGTTCCCTGGCACTACGTGCCTACGTACAAACCTGTGGAAATCCTTTAGGTTGCCCTTTACCTCCTTCACCACCAGATTCAACTCCCCTGAGTCGGTTTCCCTAAACGCAGCCCTGCAAGCAGTTTTCCATCACCCTTGGTAAGCTCCAGGTCTCCCCTGGCCTTATCACTGATACCCACTGACAGCAGCCCAAGGGCCAGACAAGCATTGGCAAATTCTGGCTCCAGATCTGGCCAGTTGCAAAGCTCTCCAGACAACTGATGGGGACCTCCACCCCACACAGCTGTCACTCCTGCTTCCTCCTGGTGCTATTGTGTGGCTCAAATGCCTCCCTGGAGAGAGCTCCCAGCCCTTGCCTTCTACCAGGGAACTAATGCTACTCTGCATTTGCAGGTCAGCTGGTGAGGCAGGAGGTGCGCTCCTGATGCCAGAAGCCACAAGCTTCCAACCTTTGCTATCAAAAGGATTCCCAAGCCATTAACACTGACTGTCTACCTGTGCTTCAGTGCAGGTGGAGGCTTATGTACTTGCAGGGGTGATGTRCCAGAGGACATGGCCTCAGGATGCACTGAACAACTCCTCCTGACAGGAACATTACCACCACTGCTTGCACATGGCCTACAGCACAGTTTCTGGTCCCCTTTGCACAAACTGCTGTGCCAACTCCTGTATCTGTTAGCTGGCTCTCTTAGCTGCCCTTTATCACCAAATAAAGACCAGAGGCAGGATAAAATACCACAATACAAGTTGTCACACTGTAAGTTCACACTGTAGTTTATACCTGTGCAGCCTCGTTGTGTGTCAGTACTGACATTATCAYGGCATTCTTGACTACACTAGGTTGAGCAAACTGCATGGTGGTGCTTAGTAAAATAGGTGTTGTTATTCCACACTTGGCATATGTAATAACATATCTTTGAGTATCTCCTTCCTTGGAGATTTTTTTTTCAAGAAAATTTTATGCAGTAATTCTGTGTCTTCTGTGCTGTTTGGAAATTGAAAATCTGATTCTGCAGCACCGGAATCTGCAAGTCCAAAACAGATGAGTGAACAGAAGCCCAAAATAATTTGTTCCTTTTTCTAAAAATGAATATTAATGAGTACTCTAGCAATAAGGAAAGATGATAAAAACTCAGTGACATCTTCTAAATATCATTATGTCAATGAAAAAAGGAAAAAAAAGATTTTTTTTCAAACGTTTTCATAATAGAAAGATAGCCTTGATTCTGAGTTTTTGTTTTGTTGTGCAACTGTTTACTTTTCTGTGGAATTCCCAAACAAGAAGAACAGCAACAAAACTGTTGATCAAAAGTAGTATTAAAGCACTGTTAAAGTACTATTAAAACTGTACTTGAAAAATATGCCCTCTGGTATGTTAAAGCAACCTAGCAAATTCTCTGCGTATTTTCTAAAGAAGGAAAATAGAAAATATTGAAAACCTCCAACAAAAAGTTTTATTCCATGCTTTCAGCATGAAATATTTCCAGTTATAAGGAACTTGTTACCTGATCGGGCCTCTGGGTGTTACTATAACTTGAATAATACCAGCAATAAAATCAGCATAATTATACTTCAGAGATTGGTGTATATTATACATTACCTTCAAATATCCAAAGCAGTTCATGTTAAAACTATAGATGTCAAACCATCTATAGATGGTTTGACATAATTAAAGGAATCCTTCTTGATAATAGTATTAAATTAGCTTTCTTGTAGTGGGGATCCAAAGAACAAATTAAATTCCAATTCAGTCTCTAAAAATAATGCTCCAGTTTGCTATAATGTCTATTGAGGGAGCGCTCAGCTCTGTGGGCAGCCCATTCAAAGAGAATTTTGCCTCAAGTAGTTGATTTTCTCCTTTTTCTTTTCTGTAGGATGAAATAATGATTTAATAGCTAGCATTCAACCTCCAATTAGTGTTGGCTTGTATATATTTGCTTTTCTTAAAGCATCTATGATTTTCATGCAGCTAGCAAATTTCCCACTTCCTGAATACATGCCAACTAAACAAACACGATGATAAATAAGATGATAGTAAACAGAAGCTCTTGTTACAATATGCATTCATAAGTCAGAAAATTCAAAGCTGCCTTAGCTCATCATCATCATCATCATCATGTGCATTATTTTAGGTCCGATTTCTGCTTAATGCCAGTTTAAGTGCAATGAAATTCCAACCCAGCAGTCAATTTCAAACAGCACTGGCCAATAAACAAATGCAATGTTTCTTTATAACATACTTTATAAGTATTTGCTAATAAATATAACACTGTATAAAAGAGACCGAAAGATTCATCTTAGGGGCCACATATCTGTCATATGCTCTCATTAAATACAACTGGGTGCAAAATGGTCAAATAAATATGATCTGGTGACCACCTCATTTTTTTTTTCTGACCATTATATTAGACAAATAACCAGTATCTTCTATTTGTTTTATGATACATAGTTGTTAGGAACTGATCATTTTCAAGCAACTGWTTTTTTTTTTTTTTTAAGTCAAATGATACATAACTGTACTTACGTATGCTGCATGGATATACTTAAGGAAAGAAAGGTCGGAACATTGGAGACAACTGGATTCCCAGTTTTAAAATATATAAAATTTAAATGTGGAGGAAGAAATTGCAAAAAGCTGGTATGTCTGAATTATACAGTTTTTGTTGTACTATTGGACCATGACTACATGGAGACATGAGCAAGTAAATTTTGTGTGCATGTTACTGAGAGGCCGATGGAGGACTGATTTTCATTTGTACCGTGACCACACAGCCCATGTAGACCTGCCAACATAAGAGTAGGAAGATGAAGAAACTTAGTATTTTTTTTTTGTTTACTTACATGATTGGAGATTGATGATTGATGGTCAGGGGACAATTTCTGTGGATTTTTTTAAATGCACAGATATCACTTGCTTAAGTCCCTTGCCCAGATTTGAGAACTACAACATTTCTGTGATGATGGCAAATACAAACAAATGTATGTTCAACCTTTACTTGTCTGAAGTATCTACTTCTTTTCTTTGCAGCACGGATAGATAATGTATCGAGTGGAGAGGAGGCAGTTAAGTACTTTCTGATTTACACAGTTGACTGATAAGAAGCAAGAGTTTCAAGAGTTTCATCAGCTGCAGTTGGTAGTGGTGCATTCCTTACTGAGTTAGGCAAATTGGATGCACAGGCTGATTCCCTCATTAACTCATTCAGCCAAAGTTAAGGCTCATRAGAGACAATTCTGATCTAAAAAGCTCTCCAATGCACAAATGAATTTTTGGTGAATCTGCTCACATTTAGATGTKCTAGCTGCTACAGTTAGGAAATTGTTAGCCCATGTCTCTGTTTTGTTGAACAGAACAGGAATGATACCATGTTCAAAATATGCTAGAATCTTGATTTATCAAATATTTGATTAAAATAGTCCATATCCTTATGTCTGAGCAGTGTACACAATGATGGTTTACCCAGGCAGCTCTGAAGGAAGAAGATCGTTTACTCTATTTTCCAYGTAGTGATGTCTGTAAAAGGCAAGACTATGAGAAGCAAAGACAGGAAACGAGRTCAGAATGTTGATCCGACACAGATCACCAGCCTTAAAAATTTTGACAGAGAAGGGAGGAACAATTTAGGATAAAATAATGATAATTTTATTATATACCATTTCAAATACTGGGCAATACTGCTTTAAAAATTGTCTTGTGTTTCAAAATTATGAAGACACACAGATGAAATCAGGGCTTTCATGTATATGTCAGCAGCCATTCATTGATACTTTGTGACTCTGCAGCTTTTCCCTACACTTTAGGAATGTATAGTTACTGAAATACTAACGTTTTCCAAAGGTACCACTGTATAAATCCTATACAGATATATAAATTGTCAGGAGCACAAAAATGAGTTTGTCAAGAAGAGTGCTTCAAAAGACACTCAGTATCAAATAAGGACAGGAACAGAGGGAAAAAGAGAGATAAAAGGCTAACTTTTCTTGAGACTACCTAGAAGAGAAGACAATGGAAGTCATTGTGTTAGGGTAGGTATCCTAACACTGCCTGCCTAGAGTCATTAGACTCCACTTTATAGATTTTGTCTTACAGCATTCTGATAAATTGCATATGGTGCTTATTCTTCAAATCTGTTCATTTTTTCACTTCATTTTCTTAATAATTTTGAAATCTACACAATGCAATTTTAACTGCCAATCATGCTATAATGCTCTTTCAAATACAAGATATATTCTAGAACCTCTTGCTTGCTTGCTTGCTTGCTTTCACATAAACTGTAATGCCATGCTTATCAACACAAAGGTTTTGGCAACACTTAAGCTTCCTCAATAAGTCTATTCCTAAGTCAGTCTATTCCTAAGTCTATCATACAAGCCCAAAGCATCGGCATGAGATACAGCCAAGATCACTGCACAGTTTTGTGCCTGTTGTCCATCTCCAGTCATCCCTCAGGCATCCATGACCCATCCCTTTGAGCTACGCTGTGTGAAATACAACCTGCTAGAGTAATGTCATGAATTTTGGGAGGCAGCCTCTCGGGCAATATGCCTCCAGATACCTCATTTTCAAGATGTCAAAAGATACATCTATGATGGATTTGATGCTTTGGTAGGTATCACAGTAGTTCTCCTTTGCAGGGCTTTTAGAACTACAGTTTCAGCCACAGTTTTAAATTATGAGCACTTAAAATGAAGAAGAAGCACTAAGTTCATTTCCATAGGTACGGCTGTCATCTGAACTATCATAGATGATAATGTAACTGCAGGCTACCGCTTACCCAGATGCCTGTTCAACTCCCTGATCTTAAATTCTCTTGCCAAGTCAGATTTTCTGAGAGAGCAAGAGCTATGGCAGCTGCCTCAAATCTATTTCCAACTCAGCTATGAGATCTTATAGCTATTATAGAGTACTTGCATAGTGGTAAAGCAGATTTTCTCATTACTTTGAAAGCTGCTTATTCCCTTGTAAGGAGAAACATGAGTTCAGTAGATAGTGCCGAAGGATCCAGCCTATTAATTAGGGAAAGATAATCAATTCATATACTGAAATGGCCCTTCCAGTGGCTTTATAAAAAATATTTAAGAATCTAATCAATTCTCATCTTAGTCAATTGAGAAATAGTGTAATGGTTATAGGTCAAGTGCTTCACATCCTGTGTAACTCCACGGTGCTATTTCTATGTCAAAGGAAGTACCTTTCAGTGAGTGACATGTCACTTAAATAAACCTATTCTAGGGGCAGGTTGTGTTCTTTACTACCTAATATGCTCTCTGACTTAATTCAGTCTCCTTTCTTCTTTAATTTATCTTAAATGTATCCAAAGCCCTTGTTCTTGCTAAATGAATCAGAGACTGCCTTATGTCTGCACACTAACAAAAAGCAGAAGAAAAGCTGGTAGAAAAGCAGAAACTTCTTGAGGCCAGCATCTAAAGTCAAGGAAATCTTTCCATTGATTTCATCAGCTGATGAATCATCATGCACACACAACCCAGTTTCTTGTGCAAAGTCCTAATTACAATTTGCGCTCAGTCCTTGTAATAACTTACTCACAGCATCTCTTTGCTGTCCAGAGATTTTATGAGCATCTTCTAGTAGAAATACTTCTTCTGGAATTTAATTTCACTTGAGTAACTTCCCAAGGGACATTTATTATGTGCAAGCTACTGAAACTAGGCATTTATGACACTTGTATGTGACTCAGCGCTTCAAGGTACAATCTTGTACTTGTTAACATTCCAAAAAAAAATCTATGAATACTTAGCACTGTTTTCTCTAAATGTTTCTTCCATTATCTTTTACCTACAATGCAATAAGAATACATAGATGATATAATATCCTGGCAGTAGTAAGTTTTATGAAAAAGACCTCCTTTCTGACATATTTGCAATTATTTATTTCATCAATTTCATATTAGCAATTATTTATTTCATCAGTGTTTTCAGGCCTCTTACAATAGATGCTTCATTCTACTTTACTGAAGACTATGGCTGGCATTTGAGAAAGGGAGAAGAGAATAACCTAAGCAAGACTAACTACCAAGTTAGATTGCAGTGTATGTAAGTGATCGTCTTATTCTACCTTTGTCAAACAAAGAAGTCAAAAAATGCTGACACCTGACAAATGTTTTGCAGTTCTTTCATGTAGGCAGCAGTAAAGCGGGCTTGATAAATCGATAGAACAAATTGTCAGGCCAGTAATGTGGCTTGTGTTGTGCTGCTTCTCATTAAATGCAGCAACACTTGAAGAAAAGCTATTGCTGCATTCAGCATTGTTAATGGAACCTACTCCCACAATTAGTTCCTTTTCCAAGTATGTACTTTGAAATGTGATGACCCACAAATCAGTATTTTTCCATGTTACATAATTTAGTAAATGCAAATTCCTTTATATTAACAAGCCCTGAGAGATTTCCTAAAGTATTTGCTGTATTCTGATAAAAAAATGACCTTTGAAATCTGGCTGTGCTTTAGAGCTCCTAATCAATAGCAAGATCCAAAGCCACTGTTTTATTGATATTCAAGCCAATGCATTTTGGTAAGTCCTTTGATTATCTCCAGCAAACTCAATGTTAAGATCAAATGTTATGTAGAGTAACTGTCAGTCTCTAACTATTTGTTTAGCAAAAAAGGCTGAAGCTTCAATTTAGACATGTTAACATCACACAACAGCTCCTCAGTCATTTGAGGGCTAAAAATAAATATAATAGGCTATCAGTAATCTAGAATCAGGTAAGAATCACAGGCAGCAGAGTAAAGGTGATTTTTTGCATGCCTTTAAGGCATATATTTAAGGAATCTGGTCACAAAACCACCTTAGAAGATCCTAACTATATTAAGGCCCTTATTCATAGTCTAATGAAGATTTATTTTTTAGAGAACAGAATGCAGCTCTCTCCTTGTGGCTACTCAGACAGGATACCCTTGCATGAAACACATCCCAATTTTTTTTTTCCACTAGTACAAAATTATCTAGAATTTGATGTCAGTAAGAAAAAGCCTATGCAAAGATTCAAAGATTGGCCAATGTTTGCACCACTTGAATAAATTGTGTGTCATTTTCTCATTCTTGGGTAAAGATGATCTGTCTCCTAACTGATGGGTTTTGCTTCCCCGCTGCAWGCTGTATCAGTAATTTTATTAACTCTTTCTGATTCACCATGATTTGCTATCATCCTCAAAAATCTCTATACTGAAATTTGATGTAATATTGTTATTTTTCTGTTACATTTAGATTTTTTTTACACTGAAATGTGGCTCCATTTTCTACTGGCTACCTTAGTCTACCTGTACTTTGTTTGATATCCTGGACCAAGAGGGAAAAAAAAAAGTGTGCTATTTAAGCAGCTACTATTTAGCAATATTTTAGCTCTGATCTAAAAGTGTGAAGTTGAAATCTGATAGAATTTTCATAGTATATTTCTGTTCAGATACCCTGGCCTCCACACAGCCCAGTTCAAAAATTTACCTACATAATTTTCACTATACATGGAATAATCGCCATTTGCTACCAGTTACTATACACTGCTGTTGAGTATTACCTCTTCCTGATACTAAAGAAACTATTTTGAAATATTTTGAAAAAAGACTGGAATCTTTGAAATATTTTGAAAAAAGACTGGATCTGAGAGCAAATCCATTTCCAGAGAAGGTGGACATTTAAAAGAAATAGTCACAAGGATGAGTTCACCAAGAACTTACACCTGTTTCTTAGAGGTCTTTTTTATCTCCCCTTGTGGTTTAATGCTTAATTAATATTTTTTGAAAAAAATAAAATGTTGCAAATATCTTTCAGTGTAATAACTAAAAAACAAAACCCCAGAAAAACTAATACATACATGCCCTCTCACACAGCACAGAACAGCAAATAAACATTAATTGCTTCCAAGGAAAAGATAGGTAAGGGCTCCTACCAGGGTTATTCTTCCTAAGAATTACACAGAGTTCAAAATACTTGTCAACTTTGTTTCCTAAATTGCATCACATTGCCGAGCTACAACACAATGTAGGTCAAGAAAACAAAAAATGATCATTTGCTTGTGATTCATTGCTAGTTTGTAAAATACTTGGGCAGAATCTTTTTAACAGTGGTAAAGGACTCTAAAATGCTTGCTCCACTTTATGAATGAAGCTAACTGGAATTGAGATGGAATACTGTAGTCCACTTAAATAAACACTGAATACCACATGAAATAAAATACATTTAYTTTATATACTATTTTATGCTATTTATATTTATTTTATACATACTGTTTTGCTTGTATTTTTTTTTTCAGCTGCCTTAAACTCTTCTTTAAAAGAAAAAAAGGTAGCTAGGGTCAACTCTCAGATACTAGCTATAATTTGTAAGCAAAACAAACTGTTTCAAGTTGTGGTTTTGTGCACAGGGCTCTGCAATCTCACCCTCTAACCTTCGCATGGATTTACAGCTCAGTGGTGCATAATAACTACAGCCTCCACTTAATGAAGCTGGATCTTTATATTTTTAACACTCGTTTGGAAAACCAATTAACTCTGGCTCTATTGAACAACTCGAACAGGAAATAAATCAAGTGTTAAAATATTGGTGAAGAGCCAGACTTTCTGTAATTAGAGTACTGATGTGCCCAAGGCTGACTATGTGGTGTGCAGCGTTACACATTCACAACTTCCACTGTCCAAAGCAATTAGAATTTCTCATGTTCTGCTAGTTCCCCATGTTAGAATCCAGAAAAAAACACTGTATCATATTTATTCTTCAAATTTGCTTTGAGTTCTTCTCATTTTTAAGCAACATATTATCTGTTCTTCAATCTAAAAAGACAGAGCAGCTCTTTGGTTTTAAATTATATCCTGCCTGATTATTTCACAAGAGATGTGCAATCTGTTAGGTGGGAAACTGCAAAAATTTCCTAGACAACTGATCACTCTCAATGTTTTTAAAGAAACTGAAATTTATTATGATGGGTCTTAAAATGTTCTGATTTTACTGATTTTACTTGCTCTTCTATATTGCTTGCATGTATAAAAAGAAAAAATCTTTAGTCTCAGGCCTCAAAAACAGTCAGGATGTTTGATATTTTTCCAAACATTATTTGCAAATAATTATATTTACAGTTATTGCTTCCTCTAGATTTTCACRATTTGGTCCTTTGCTGCCTGAAACAAAAAGTTGATCGAGGAATAGAGGATGTTCTTTTTAATTTTTTTTTTTCATTCAAAGGCAAATTCGTCTTTCCTGGGGAAGTAAAACTTAGGGATGTTAGCTACTGCATGCRGGTATCATGTAACTAAGTGCAAAGGCACTTGGCACTATTATCTAGGAACCTGTGAGCACAATTGCTTCATCCAAAAGAGAGAGGAGGTTGAACACCTCACCTTACCATAGCTCCCCTTGTCTGCATGTTCCTATGGTGTGTGTGCACTTGTTTCGTTTTAAATTTTAAGTTTCAGCCAGAAACTTTGGTTAAAGGCAAGAGTATTTTCTGTTAATAAATTCTAAGTCAAAGGCCACCTGAGCTAGAAATTGTGTTCTACAGAAAAGAACAAATTAAACTTATTATAATAAAGATACAGCCCTCGCACAGCGTTTTTCAAGTGCTAGAGTTAAAAGAAGTGAAATAAATTTCATTAGAGATAGCTGAACTCTTCAATAAAACTGAAATTCCATTACAAATTCGGGTTATGTCTTGCAGTCAGTATTATGAATAAGGATATAAGTGAGAAATCATCAAATCTATGCACAAAAAGTGTGAACTGGGTAGCAGGGAGCTCCACCTCCAAGACCATTACCCTGATACTGCACTTGAATTCAGAGGTGTTCAGGGACAGCTGTGCTGGAACTGTGGAAAGGGAGGACTAGTCTGAGTCTACAGACTCTGGACTAAGGCTATGCTAATTCCTCTGGACCATTCGCAGGATTTTATAGAATTATGTCTCAAATTCCTGGGCAAATGCTATACCTGAATTCTGAACAAAACTGGAAAACAAATTCTTTGAAGGTGGTTGCAAGTACTTTTAATACACACACCAAACTGGGAGTTATAAAAAATAAAACACTTATAAGAAATATAATTAGAAACTCATTTAGTGCAACCCCAATAAGCTTCAGAGGGTTTTCAAAGGAAGGTATAATTGAAGTTCTGAAAGTGAGTGGAAGGATGATAAACAGAACATAGGTTTATGAAGATAAATGACACTGTATTAGGAAAGACCTAGACTATATGACCTAAGCAACTACTTCTAGTGCAATCTTTCTGTGTATTAGACAGACGTGTGGCACAGGCCAAGTGCTAGTACTACATCTGGCTCACATTCTCCATATTTTATGGTCAATTACTGGTGCTATATGCCTACCAGAGCTTTTATTTGTTTGCTTGTTCTTTTTTTTTAAACAGATTTGGCATAATTCAGAGCAGCATGGATATAGTCCTGACTTTGGTTATCGAAAATGAATGTGTAAGGATATTTTCCTGCTTAAATTCCACCCTAATGGATGCAGGAGCCAGATGGTTTAAAATATGGCTTGATGCCATTCTTGCTGGGAAACTCTCAGTGGGTAGCACCTTTATAACCTCAACAGCCCAAGGTATCACATTATTTTTAAAGCCTCATATGATGATTGCATGGGTAAATCTAAACCCCACATCAAATCTCTTGAAGGCACTATTATATAATTAAGATCTAGCACAGAAATGGAAATACCTTTCAACAGATGATTAAATCCATTCTGTCTTGTAGCTAGATTACTTTATACAAATACATATAGCTGAATCCTAAAAAGAAACCCCCTTCCTGACCATGCATCACATACACATATTCAATGTTGGTGAATAGAGGACAAAAGCAATCTTAAAATGAAAACAGAAGTCTTAGACACTCTACATAATTATTAAGGTTAAGAGTTAAGAAAAAGGTTCTGTTCTCTTTCTGAGAAGTTTGGACAATTAAAATAATAGGCAAAAGCAGTAGTATATGCAAAAGTCTTTCTGCAGATTATTCTTCTACGTATAAAACTTTAGTGATATGGCTGAATATTAGAGGTAAGTTTTGACTCCACTTTGAACAGTCCATAGCTGAACTATGATTCAGCTGTTTCATATAAAACTGTTCCAATGATAGGAGTAGCAGCATCAGATTTTTCTGTTCTTTTATTTCAATCATTTTTCTAGGCACAGAAAATCATTGTTTTAGGAAACCACATGGTATTTTTTTAATTCCTTGTTCACAAAATTCTTATTTCACACTCATTTTTATAATTGAATTTTACCCATATGCTTTGCACGCTAAGTGGTTTTATCATCAAAGAATCACAGAAACACAGAATCACAGGATAGTTGAGGCTGGAAGGGACCTATAAAGACCATCTAGTCCAACCCCCTGCTCCAGCAGGGACACTCAGAGCACGGGGCCCAGGACGGCATCCAGGCGGGTTTGGAAGATCTCCAGAGAAGGAGACTCCACAACCTCCCTGGGCAGCCTGTTCCAGTGCTCTGTCACCCTCACAGGAAAGAAGTTCCTCCTCATACAGAAATTGAACTTTCTGTGTTTCAACTTGTGCCCATTTCGTCTTGTCCCATCACTGGCCACCACTGAGAAGAGTTTGGCCCCATCCTCTCTGCATTCTCCCCTCAGGTACTTAAACATACATATATGTGTAATTTTTTTTTTAATTCTAGTCTTCTGAAATAATGTTTACAACAGATGACATGCACTTTCTGGCCTCAGCCTATTTTGAACTCACTTTGCTCAGAAACCTTTAATAAGCTCTGATTATCACTCGCGCTCTGAAAATTCAAAATTTCCTTTTTCTGATAGCCCAGTCTCACACAAAATTATCTCAGCTGTCTGCCATTGAAGGGAAAAAAARAGTTAATTGCCAGCATTTCACTATCATTCTCACTGATGTAAGCAGAATTAATTATTTTCTAGACTTTCTATATCTAATACTCATATTAATTTATGCCTTGACTTCTAAGTTCTCTTGTAAACTGAAGTGAGGTACTATTTCTTTAAGCAGCCACTAGTATCTAAGTACTTCATTTCTCTCACTTCTTAATTGAAGACAAATCTTACATTCATTCTTTAGAATCATTTATTGAATAGTCCTTCTCATTGTTCCATATCTCACTATCATCTTTCAGTGTTGTATCTATCCTGAGATAGTGAAAAGAATTACACACATAGTGTTCCTGTTATTTAGATRCTTATCTGCATCATAACTTGAATCAGTGACTGCACACTACCAAGAAAAAGTCAAAAAAAATCTCTTTTTTATGATCTAGAACATCACATTTTCAAGCAGTGATCATTAACATAAAACATATATTTTCTAACCTTTGACTCAGACTCATTAGTCTATTTATTAAAGTCTTTGCACTATGGTATGCATTTTAATCCTATMATTTTTTAAAAATTTTCATTCTTGATTATTGATATTCATAGACTTTACTTCTTCTGGCCCAGAATCTTTCCACCTAGTTTTTGCCATTTGACTAAGATGTTTAGTTTAGGAGAACTGTTGCTTTAGGCTTCTTGCACTGTTAACTGAGGAAAATTGGTATTTTCATAGATAATTTGGCCTATTTAGGATCTGAATTGCCCTTTAGAGGAGTTGCTAGGGAAACATGTCTGACAAAAGAATATCTAATCATGTAGAAGATGGGCACAGAAGTGCTGGAAAAATCATACTCAAAGAACAACAGATCAACAATTACTACAGAAAGATGCAATATGAGCTACTTCATCCTTGCTCCAGTGCTATTTAATATTTTACTTAAATACCTGAATGATTTTATTAAATGGATAGGTGAAATGAAGTTTGGATGGAGATGCAAACCCGTGGAAATTTGTCTTGACATAATGGGCATTTTGTTTAGAAAGTGTTCCACAAATATCTATGTACTCCATGTTTCTGTAACGTTTGCTTAAATAAGAGATCACATCCATTTGCTGGTATCTTGGCCAGTCCAGACTTCATTTCTCTCAGAAACCTTTTATCACAGTTACTATTTACATCTTCCCTCCTATTCTGTATGTATGCACTGTCTTATTGTTGATTTAAAAAAGACCAAGACAAGCAGACGCTTGAAAAGTGGCTGTATTGTCAGATATGGAGAAAAACAAAACAAAKGGTATGACTCAGAAGAAGAAAAAGGCAAAAGAACCAAGTAAGAAATTCAGGTATTGTCTTGGAACAAAGATGCAACATAAAACCTCCTACTCTTAAAGATGAGACATTTCCAATTAATACAAAAGTACACAGAGACAGGGAAAAGACTCAAGGAGGTGGATGTTATTGTTGAGGTTGATGGAATATGTATTAATAGGATTAATACACCAAATCTCATTTTAACGTGTACTGTATTGCTGAATGAATCTAAATCGTAAGGAAAAATGTACTGTGTATAATGTCTGATGGGCATTATTGGAAAATTATTGGATGGACATGTGGAAAATTATTAATTCAATCCAGATTCAGCATACTATCAGGGAAAGCTGACTCAAAAGAAACAAAAATAAAATTATAAACCTAAACTTGAAGTCAGACTGTGTCATCGTTCTTCAGTGTATATGAAATGACTGGAATGTCTATTAAAATTTGCTCTCCTTTTCGTGATGAAAAGTTTCTGGTAATATTGAAGAACTGCATAAATATACAACAAAATCCCCCTTTGCTTTTCTCCACAAATTGTRGCTACATTTGAAATTACAGCAGATGGAATGAGAAAGATATATAAATCTCCTGTAAAGCAATTTCAACATATTTTTATGAAGTGGTTAGATTTCACTGTAATGGGTGTAACCTACTATAGAAGGAAGGRTGCAAATAAAAGCTGAACAATGTGATAGGCAAGAAAAAGGAAAGAAGGGGAAATATAAAAAGTATGACTAGAAAAGAAGATGATGAAGAAATGAGGTAATTAATATTTACTTTTATTCCTTTAGAACTTCAAATTCATATTTGAGATATCCATGAGAACTCAAATGCTACAATACGTAGCTCAACATAAATTAGAGCATGACCTTCTCCCTACCCTCTTGAGAATTGCATTAAACAGAATAATTTCTTTCTTGACTATGAAGTAGAAGTGTGTAAGTTGAAGAACAGACAATATTTCCTCTCTGAGAGGGCCATTGGGCAAGAAGTTGACRTATCAAGGGAAATAAATGAAGCCCTATCACTTAGTGATATTTTAAAGAGCTAATCAGACACAGCACTTGAGCTACTGAAGTAGACTGTAAATTTGTCAGAATAGGGAGCTTCAGAGCAAATGACTTAGAAAAGGCTCTTTGTATTCACTAGTGAGAGTGGATATGATTTTGTTTGATATTTCTAGACTAAATCTCCCCCGTCAACTCAAAATGAGACTACATTAATACTTGTTGCCAGAATGACTGAAGAAAATCAGAACTTGAAATGCAGCAAATGGTTTAAAGAGGTAGGAATGGACTAGGACACTCATGGAGCACTGGTGCCGGGAGGAGTCCAAGGAGACAGAGGGAACATATGTCTCTAGCTAGAGGGATCTCTGTTGTCTTGGCATTCARGGACTTTCTGGGAAGAATCAGGTCCATGTGGACCTAATGGCAAGGCCATATAGTGAGTTGGTTGTCCCCAACCATCTCTGCATAGAGCTAATGGTGGCAAGGGCGCTTCTGCGTATTAAGAAGACTACTAGGATACTAGGATTTCAAGAAAACTTTCTTAAAAATYTTGGACTCTGCTTGAGAGACACTCAAGTGTTACAAGTGTTGGAGCAATGTCAGTGCAATGTATACCTTGTCTGAGGGAATGGATTCAGGTAGGTACTTGAGGAACCGTTTATCTCTCCCTCTCTGCTCTGGCATCAATAGCTGCATGAGCAAGATTAATGTGGCATTATCATATCATAATGAGGCAGAAGAAAAGTACTTTCAGAGCCTGACTTTCCAAAACAGACTACTACTAATTTGGAAAAAAAAAAAAAAAAAAAGGAAGGATTATCAAGATACGTAGCATACGGGCACTGGGGTTAATAATGGAATTCCCACATAGCGAAATGAATTCCTCYCGTTGAATAGGCCTGATAGTTTGTATTTAAAATCTATCACTACCAGTGTAAAGTCACGAGAATCATTAGCATGGCCAAGCAGAATTAAAAGGAGTAAATCTGGAGTYACAAACAGTAACAGCACTTTCTACCAGACTGTTCGGGGGAAAGCTACCTATTATTTCATATACATATGCAAGGCTATCAAACATTCCTAAAGGAATTATTTCTATAAATTAGAAAAAAATAGAATTGATCCTGATTAGTTAAAATGATAACAATAGTAGAGAGTTGTTTAAAAAGATCTGAAAGACATTAACATGATCACAAATAGATAAATTTAGATTAGTTATTTCTGGGTATTAATATCTTGCTGGGTATAAATCCCAGCTTTGAAGTTATGGTAATTTCATCAGTTTGCTAACTTTCATCATTGCTTAATCTACACTGCTCAAAGGCAGTGAATAAAAATAAACAGATTTTACAACCTGGAAGATGAACTCTATCCATTAATAAATGAAATATTTTCAGCTCTATGTATCCAAAGCCTTATGATTAACCTTTATCTTGGGGCAAAAGTGTTACTCAGAGGCAAACAAGTCCATTTTTATTAACTGGCAGGATGATCCCGTAAAGACATTTGTAAGAAAGTTGCTAATTAAGTCTACCATCCTCATAAAACCAAACCTATTATCATCATTCAATGCTGAAGCTTCTTTCATGAATTATAGGCAAAACAAAAAGTTACTGAAGTTGGAAAATCATTTATTTCCATATATAGTATATACATGGATGACACACATACATACAGTATATTTATTAAGTGACTGAGTTTTATCATATTAATGGACACATTATTAGAGAGTATAATAGCCAAATCTTTCCAAATAGATTAAAAAAATTCAAAATGGGAGTAAGGAATAGATCAGTAAGTATAAATATAATTCCCTGTTTAGTGGCAGGTTTATTTTCATGGCATCTGCAGAGCAAGGTTCTTGTATGGAGAGTTTTGAGCTCACACAGATTTATGCTTAAGTCCATGTGTTCCCCTAATCAGAAGTGATTTAGGGGAGTTATTTCATAAACTGGCTCTTTGTATGACATATTTTAGGGGTCAACTGGATATTTGCTTAGAAAAAGGAAATTAAGTAAGATTATATCCTTTTACATAAACCTTGCTTGCTTTCTAATGCCTTATTAAGAAGGAGTAAATAGGATTTATGCTAATCCACAGTTTTATACCATTAATCCTATTTTACACTGCATTTATTCCCGAGTTTTTTTTATTATTATTATTAAATAGTACGATCCTTTCAACTTTTTCTGAGGTTGCCAGACATTCCTGCAACAGTATGGCAGGGATGATTGCTTGGATTAAACATTTTGCCCGATCTATACATTTGCAATTTGTATGGTCATTACCTGACACGAGAATGAGTGATGAGAATCCGGCAAAGACATGACAATTTGTTAGCACTGCTTGCTGACCTGAGTGACACTTTCAAATTACCTACATTCTTTGTCCTGGAGACTTTTCAAAGCTTTGATTTCTGATTAAATTGTAGGACAGGCACTTGCTGCTGCCTCTAAAATACAATACTTTTGAAACAGCTTTGATAATGTTGTGTCATTCATRTATTTTGGCACATTCCTTTCTACATATTTTATGTTCCTCTCCTTACCTTATAGCCCCTTATGCAGGAATCATTGTCTCTAATAATGTTGCATATCAGTCAAAGGGCTGCTTATTYGCACAGCACGTGGTCACTGAGTGCAAGACACCATCCAAACACAAGCTAAACTAAACCATAGTATATACTCTTCTCTCATTAATCACTCAGAGTTCTTGGTCCCAGCAGCTGYTAAAGACACAAAGAGCTGCTACAAGGGCAAGTACAAGACCAGACATTTTGCTCTCAAATTGCACTGCATTCTTGAAATCCCCTTGACACAATGTACCTGCTTCCACTTTGGAAAACATCTCAGTTAATGAGTTTCATAGATCCTGGATCTTCTCCTTCCTCAAGAGCAGTCTGTGCAACCCAAGGCTCATGCTGATGTACATCTCCCTACAGGCACCCTCCCCAGGCTATTCCTGCCTTAMGTTTTCCACAGTTGAAAGTTCACAAAGTAAAATCCTTAAGATTTGGAACAAGAAATATGCCCTTATTTTTCTTGTAGAAATGAATTTGGTTCAGATCACAAGTACAGCAGTTTTCTCAATGTAAATAAGATAGTTAGAGCTAGTTACACTGGTATAAAAGAATATGTTTCGTGTGGAGTAGTCATGCAAAACTCAACTAACAAGGAAAAGCCTTCTGTGATTTCGCTGTTCTATTTAGTGAAATCTATTAGTCTATTTAGTATTGTTGTGCAATGAACTCCTGTTCATTTTTTTGCCTGTTAATATGTATAGGTTTCTCTTCCTAACTTTATGAAAATAATATATCGCTTTGATTTTAATTTGGCTTTTTTGACTTTAACAAAAAACAAAGGAGAATTACCTGTAAAGGTGAAGAAGTTTTTTCCTACATGGTAAGTATTAATAGATGTTCAACTTGAAATTAATTAAAACAATTCCTAGAAGTTCAAATCAGTCTCCTACATATATACATGTAAATGGAAATACATACATTTTGCATGTTAAATGATATATTTTATATCGTTTTTATAACCGTGACTCTAACTTGATTTATACAACCTGTATTCATTTTAGACTAATACTTACAGACTTCAATGTGCTCTTTTTTAGCTTGTTTTGTTGTAAAAAATATACAAACCAAAAATAACTTCATTTTGTGCTTGTCTTCTTAGAGCAAAGCTAATGCTTAACTATCTGTTCTGTTGCAAAGAGTACCATAATTATGAGGAAAAGGAAGAAATGCTAAACTACAACTCAGCTTTTGTTTAAAAATATTTGCATGCATTAGTCATTCATTGAAAGCTAAATCCACAAATCATTTCAGTTTTAATCGTTATGCCTTTTGATATGGAACATACCTAGTGTCAACAATGCTCTGCAAAACACAAAAAAGAGGTGCAAATTGTACACACAAATATTGCAGACAGATCATGTATACCAGAGATGACAACGCTAGGCAATGCAGAGAAAGTGCTAGTGAGGAGGGCTGCGTGCATGAACAAAAGCTTTCCTGAAAGARATCTTGAGTAGGATAGGGCGAGCATTTAGCTGAATCCTTACATTAAGTCATAATTACTGCACAGATTGAAAATCTATAAAAATTCTAATTTTGTATATTTAMAATGCTAGTCAATAATTTGTGTTACGCCTGAGCCCTGTTCACCACTTTTTCCTCCCCTAACATGTAATGATCACCTAATTCCAAGTGACCAAACTGAGAACACCTCCCTGTGACACAGTGCTGAAACAACCACCCACAGAAAGCACTGTATTTCCTTCAGGGATGATAATTTTTTCCCCTTCTACCTCCTGAGGGTTGGCAAGGAGTGGGGGACATGCAGTTCTGTGCTAGGCTCTTGCTCCTCCAGTCATGCCCAGGCAGGCTCCACGGACKCCTCAACACTCAAAAAACAGGCAGCAGAGGATGTCCCTTCAGTGTCATCTCTTCAGAGCTTAACCATTYGCCCTGCTCTCCTCATGAGAGGAAACACTGTTCCCCTCTTCCCTGTTTTTCTCACTGATATTATGCAGATTTTGTGTGCAGCTTGGATGTAGCTACACTAGTGATTTAAGGTGCTGCATGGGTTCTTTTTAGGTGTGAACTTGCCTCACATCTGCATCAGAGTCTGGTGGTACTCAACTAGTGCTATGGACATGCTCATTGTGGCAGGGTTTTTGTGTGTGTGTGTTCTTGCAGTGATTGAGCAAGTTACTGAAGAACAGGACATTTTTCTTTAACTTTTCTTCAGTAATTTAGGAAGGCACTCCATATTATTACACACATATACACATATACACTCACTCATATATATTCTAATAAAGATGCAATATATGAATTAATTCATCCTTGCAAGAAAACTTGTAAAAAACACATTCACACAGTGTTTTTTTTCACCACTTTCGWTATTAAATGTCCCCAAAAGTCTTCCTTCACCCCAATGAAACCAAGAGTAATCTATACCGTTGACACTAGTACTTCTTAGTGATCTTCAGAGATACCTACTCTCCCCAGATACTTCATACAAATTTTACATTTAGGAAAACCACATCATGCTGCAGGACTAGGCACCCAAATTTCAGGCTCATTGACAGCTCTGTTAGGTGCTACTGTGCACAGGACCGGAGCTGAGGGTAACTCATGATTTRTCTTTTGTCCTTTACATCAGGTTCAGGGGTAAGAAATCATCCTGTTATTATCCACTATGCAATCAGTTGATATTAATACTTATATGAAATTCTTTGATAGCTTGCTCTACTAGTGTCCRGAGGAAATGGAATCAGTTAACCTTTACTCACCACTGTTTATGTACCTGGAACTTGCTTTCACAAGTGTTGTTTTTCACAAAGTATTAGGGGGAAAAAGATGGGTAAGACTGCAAACATAAGCTTATTTTTACTGGTCTCCTCGGAATTTATGAGGCAAAGTCATTGTAAAGACACAGGCACTGTGTTACTAACTGGAATGGATAGTTTGACATGAGGAAAAGTTCTGAATATCTAAATAGCAACACACATTGTCTTCTTGCCTATGTCAACATTATTGTTTTCATTTGACTGACATTATTTGACTAATACCTTTTTTTACATTTTACATTTGACTAATACCTTTTTTTACATGGGTTCTTATGTTTGACAGAGGTTAGCTTTGAGACTGTTGAACTTATAAAACAGACTAACATAAAGCAGTGATTTAGTTTCATTACTGGCAACATCACAGTCCATATTTCCCAGGACTCTACTACATCACACTATACCTTAGCTCAGTTGACAGCTTTGGGGTTGTGTTTTATTAAAATGTTAAAATACCAGCACTTTCTCCTTTAACCATAAAACACCTTGTATACATGGTCAAAAAATGGTCTCTGTAGAAAACATATTCTTTGTGGAGAGAAAACACAGTTTAACAATTCTTTGCCAGTACTTTTCCCACAGAGATGTCTTTAAATTAAAAATGAAAAGAAAAAACAACAGACACAAATACTTAATAAAAAGCTAGAATATGACCCTACTCAGRGTGACAGTATATACTGCCAATGAAGTACAACACTAATGGACTCGAGGAGAGATAACAACAGCACAATAACCTAAGGACCAAGGACTAAGTTGTCATCAGCAAAAATTTGTCTGATATGCAAAAATGACTGTAAATCATGATGATTATAATGATAAATCAATGATCTAATCTYGTAAGTATGGTGGGAGGCCCTGGTGAGTGAGGCAGTGGGCTGCACGCTAGGACCTCCCTTTGAGCAGGGAAGCCTCTCAAGGTTCCTCGTGGAGACTGAGAGATCCCTGACCAGCTACAGACACATGGTTAAGTGAAGACRGAATGCAAAGACTTTCTAACACTTGCAAGTTTTACTAAGTTGTATCAAAGCTTGACTGTGCACATAACCCCTTAGACATGAACTGTTSATCAAGTCTGGGACTCTGATTGGAATTTGCTTCACCCAGGCTTCTCTGAGGAGGAGTYTGGAAGGCAAAGGAGTCCAATTTGAACCCTGTGACTCAAYGGGAGGGTCTTCCTGGGAATTTTGTATAAACTCGTCCTCCATGCAGTAAATAACAGTGACCTTGCCACAGAATCTTGCTGAAACCACTGTCCATATCAATAAAACATGTTACTATTTCTTTCACATGACTGAAGTGCAATGTATCACTTACCTCTACCACAACCCTTTCCACAACAGGAGGTAGGTGTTTGCCAGAGAAGTAGTAAAAGATCTGTATGTTGCAAAATAAAGATCCTTTGACATCTAAATACCATAGAGTGAATCAAACAGGAGTTCTTCATGTAAACATCTTGCATACTCCTTTTGCAAAACAATGAGTGGATAAAATACTTCAGCACCATTTACAAATTCCCCCGACATCGCACTACTCCCTGGACACTAGGTTGCTTTATTTATTTTTTATAACAGACTTGTTCAAACAGCTCCMTTAAGTGACTTTGGATTTTTAGAAAATGTGACTTATGGCAATGACTTGGGCTCTTAACATTTTGCTGATGTTTAGGATTACACTCGCTTTAAAGCATTGGTTTGCCTAATAGCCTCTTTAGATTCTTGAGTATAAACTTCAAATTCTCAAAATKTCTGTTATCATATAACTCCTGAGCAAGAAATACTTAAGTTTCTCCCACTAAAATTCTTCAGAGGTCTGAAAATCAGTTTCTGGGCATAATCACAGTTACATAAGCAGTACCTTCCTGTGATGATGGACTTCAAAAGCTACACCATAGGTAAATATTTTCACCTGCGAGGCTCAATCTAATGTCTGATTCTAAGAATATCCCCAGTTTATTAGTTCCTATAAACACAGAGGATACGCATTTAGATTAGATTGGCTATTTCAGATGTATAATACCAAAATTTTATACTTTCCTGCTTGTGGGGATACATACACATGACTCAGTGTGCCAAGCTCCAGCATCCTGCGCAAGAGCTTTGCACTCCTAGCAGCTGCCTATCATGATGAGTGGCTTGTGGCTTGCTGAATGTCTTATTAAGCAGTGGTTAMATGTCAAAAACTAGAGTTATGTAATCATTCCCCATATGTATTTGCAGTGAGAAAGTCCTCCTTGGGTAGCTCCTGGTCCTGRAGAAGTATGAGATATCTAAGTGACCTCTTGTTTTACCAGGCTGATTTTTATCAGCTACATGGAAAAAAAAAAAAGGCCTGGCTCTGGATTTTATSGACTTTGCCATCCATCTCTCAGATATGCAAGAAATATTAATCATCATCTATCACAATAGAAATTAGCAGAACTAGTAGTAGAAACATCAAGCTTTAACATGTTTAGATTGACATTCAGAACTGTATTTTGTTAGGATGCAAATAAAGTCAATTCTCTCACAGTCAGTGGGCTATTTTTATCATCATCCTTGTATTTGCTATTACCTACCAGATACTGACAGAAAAACATATACATTCCTGCAAATAACATATTTTAAAACATATAACATTGCAAGGAAGTAATTTTCCTGGGGCCTGAATATGCAGCCCAAGCAACACCATTTTGTGTATATAGACTCCACCTTATTCGAATGAGCAGCTCAGGTACTCTCTGTCTTTCTCACTTACCCCTATAAATAGAGAGAGACATAAGTTTGGTCAGACCCTTGATTACAGTGTATAACATAGTGAAAAAAATAGGCATGGGAAAATCTGAAAGAAGGGCATGCAGCAGTGACAAATGAGATACAAGGCATCTCCGCTGCAGAATCTCTCGAGAAAGATGTTAAACAGCAAAGAAAAACAAGGTTTACTTAGATTTTTCCACAACACGGACAATTAAATAGAGTAAATTAACACTAAAAACAATGTAATTTGGAAGCAAAAACACAATAAAAAAGATGCTGAGCACAACTGAAGTGGGAACTAAAGAAACTGCWAGTTTCAGGAATCTCCTACCCTGTCCAGTTAGAAGTCTAGTCCATGGGTCATGAATTCTTAACATTTATTGTCTTGTTACTTCATTCAATTTAAAACGGCATAAATCAATTTGTGGTTGGAATGATGTGGAGTTTTGCTTGCTGTTACTGCCTATTCACTGGTAACTGATGGTGTACTGATATCACCATATGATATTACTTGGTTGGCTATGTGTATTTTTAGTTCTCAAGGTTGGCACTATCTAGAATATCTAGAAAGGACTGGAAATAGAGTATTGCGCTCCACAGTTTTTTACTGCAGATATAACTTCTCAGACACAGCATGAAACTGCTACCATTGAATTGCAGACTTACTATTGTAGCATTTGGTAAAAAACATGCTCATCTGGAGCAGTAATTGTTCTGGTACCAGGGCACAACCCTTCATAACATCCCTCTAACCATTTTTTTATGAAGATGGAACTTTAATTTTTCTAGTAGCTACCAAGTGCAATGCATGAGCACCTTTCCTCATTTGTTTTTCATCATGTATCGCTGCCCAGAGGCAATCATTAGCTAATTTGCTGATTTATGGTTGCAGTTTATGAGCTTTAAACAATGCTAAACCATTATGATTCCTTTCCTAGTGCTGTGAGAGGAGAATAACTGCCTTTTTACTCTAAGCTGCATAAAGAAGTTCCTCAAACCATGTGCTTTTAGCTTCTCTGGTATGTAAAACTGCTATTAAATTCCCTTCCTTGCTAGAATTAACCCTAACAGTCATTATCTTGCTGCTTTCACCAAAACTGTAGTGAATCCTTATTTTTGCCACCTACCACAATGCAAGGACATCAGGCAGATTTATCACTGGAAGCAATGGCTAATACTTGCATAGGCTCCTTGTGACGTACATATCGAAAAGCAAAATCACAATCTCAGCTGCAGGGATCCTATGGACCACATATAGAATACCCCTAATAAGTGTATCTTGGCAAGTTGGGCACATATTCTGTAAATATGCCACGAGGCAGCACAGAGGCTGTATGTGGCAAATGCTGCTACAGGGAAGGGGCTGGGGTTTGGAGAGCATGACACTACTGGCCACTACTAAACACTAAGGTCTCCGTTTTCCTGCATGTGCTGCCTCCAGAGAGATCCAAGGCTGTACTAAGCAACTAGGAATTCAGATAAAGTCCTTTTGTAGATCTGACTTTGAAATGACTAAATCTTTCAAAATTTAACAGTGGGACTTTCACAGGGGTGGTTGAGTGAACTGCAGCTCTGAGAACAAAGCAAACAAATTTTGAAGAGAAAAGCATGTGGGATCCTGGTTTTCTGGTGAGCTTGTTAGCTTTGTATGTTCCTCAGAATAGAGGCTATTACAGTTTCCATTGCAGTGAGTAAAAATAAATAAGAAGCCCTAATTATGCTGAAGTAATGAAAGGAGACATTTCTAAAGTCCTAAAAGCAATGCCACAGATCACAGGAGAGAGTCACAAYTATTTTATAAAGTCCTTTGTCACAGCTCCCTTCAGCCCTCAGTTTGATTGGAAGTCCTTACCTAGATACTCTCGAGTCTACATGGGGCAGTTTGCACTAATATTTGGTAGATTCTGGCATAATCATTCATAAGTCAGCAAATCTGTGGCTCACAGATTTTACAACTATAATTTTAAACATTTCTGTATGGTGTCTACATATTAATATCCATCACTGAAGAGAGAAATCAAAATCAGACTGGATCTGACTACTGMATCAAGGGTATTTTACATTTATTGCAGACTTGACAAACTGAAGTTGGAATTTTCATTTTTAATCTGGAAAAAGACATAGTAGGTACATATTACCAAGCCGTACCATCAGACAGCTAAATTTTACATTGTTAAATTTGATAAAATAAATTCCACCCTAGCTAGCAAGTTCGAATACATTGAGTATAAGTGGAACTCTCCCAGTGTGATGTTGTGGCTAAAAGAAGTATTCTGATCACTGAGTAAGTATGCAGAGAAGAATACTTAGTAGGAATAGGGAGGTAGCCTTACATCTGTCACTGCAGCAATGAGACTGCTGCTAGACTATTGCCTTCAGTTCTGTGCCTCAAAAAGCACATTGAGAAGTGGTTCTGATTACAGAAGAGGTGGGACAAGATGATGGTAATGATCCCTACCTATGAACTTGTGAATTCTAATGTAGACAATACATTCTCCTTCAGATCACATTTGCTTTGACCAAYGAGCTGCATCTTTTGTTACAACATACTAAATATTTTTCCCACTGCAGCTAAATATTGCTCTGCATCACATGATAAACTGCTCACACGAGGCCGGCTGGATTCGTGTTGAGTGCTCTGGAAGTCCCAGGGCAATCACAGATGTATCCTCTGATCTTTGCACTACGCAGTCCATCCGTTGCTGCTTAATAGGTGCTTGGCTGATGTGTTCTGCTTTAATGTTATTCGTGATGCCCCCCGGGCCAGACTCAAGAGGGACAGTGAGAACCGAAAGGGATTGCCTAAATCAACCCCCAAAACCCTGGATCTCAGTCCCTGACAGGCTGTGCACTTCTGTGCACCCACTCCTACAAAGCACAGTAAAAATCTGCAAGCAAAATTTGCTTTTCCAGAAGTCCAGCTTTCAAAGCCTAATCGAAATTCCTGCAAGCCACATCTAAGGCACTGTAGGAGACAGGCACAACCCTGAACAGTCTGCCAATAAAACATGCACGGGTGCGTGCCCCTAGGTCTTATGACCACCAGTAATGAAGAGCAGGCACCCAATAAAATGCTTGGGCGAATGGAGATTCATTGGATGTGCTTTGAATGAAGAGGACTTTTCATTGCCATTTCTTCATTTAAAAATATTGGTTATATAATTGAGGGACTTGAGCGGAAAAAAATGAAAGGCTAAAATAAAAGGACTGCAAATGCAATTTGTCTGGRATTCTTCTAGTTGCCTTACAGAACTTAGAAAAGAAAAAGTGTTCTGGAGAAGGCAAAAAAACCCTTAAATATCCTTTCAAATATAGTCTGTTCTTGGTGAGACACAGTAGTAAAGGATATAACTTAAACCAGTCAAATTTATATGTTCTTAATTATAATGAAACATATCTTGACAGCATGATGAGTTTCATTTTTGGATAATCCTGAAAAATGTCACCTTTCTGTGACAATGATATACAATTAATTTAWGGGAAACACGTAGAGTGACATTTCATCTACAGCAGAGATTTATTTTGAGGCTTTTAAATTTCCACAGTTTTTTTCCAGACAATGTATTAGCCATACCTATTTGAAAATGAAAAAAAATACCCTTTTATCAAGTTGACTCTATTCGTTATTTTTCAAAAGAAGAGTTTATAAGAGTTCCTAAGTGCTCTGCTCTCTTTTCTTATAGGCAAAGATTCACTTCTTAATATTTCCATAATCTGAGAGCCTCATACGTTTTCTTGAACGTGCCACTCTAACTGTATTAGTGCCTCACTCTGACATTAYTGGTATATTATTGGTGTCATGATTCAGTATCTGCACATGACCCTTACAATCTCACTTTCTTCTTTACCCTGCTAGTTGAAATAATCACCAGAAATACAGTTAATCCTTTTGAACCTGTGGAAGTCTCTTCTGTGCAGCCCTCATCCTTACCCCAATGCAACACACACGATGAGAGTCCCCAATTCCTGATTCCACTTCCCGCTCACAATCTTCCAGGGCCACTTGTGAACACAATGCTCTTTTCTACAATAGTACAAATGCACGTGCCAAGACCTTCCTCTTTCAGCTTACTGTAGTTTGATGACATTAAACACAGTTTTCATCTCAACATATTACAGAAGCTTGTGCTAACTTAGTACTCATAACACACAGCTGTCATTGGTGTTACACATGCTGGACCATTACTAGAAGTGGGATGGACTGCTTGGTGTTATTTGGATAACATGACCTTCATATACTCCCATATATATTTTGAAATATGAGTCACTATCTTCTTCTACTTCAGGAGGTAAAAATACAGAACTTGGCTGTGACATATTTCACTAAAGCTAGGATATTTTTTCCCTGGTATGCACACGATTACATGGTATTTTGAAAGTGAATTGAACTCAGCAAGAAATACCAGGTTGTCTGTGCCAGACAGCAGCATAACTAAAATGAGGTGTAGTGCTGCACCAGGATTGCTACAGGGCTTCAGATGACTCAGAGCACAGGCAGAATATTCTCCTATTTGCTCAAAAGCTCCAGAATTTAAAGATATGTGACCACATCTGAATTGGATTTGAGATGAAAGTATTTAGCACTGAAAGTGAATGTCAAAACTGAGCACAACGGAAGAGCAGAGAAGTGCTCACCTTATCTTTCTTCAGTGCTATTTTTTTCTACTACTTCTACTGGCTGGTTGGGTATAAATAACTGAAAAATGGGAAGATRCTGGTAGGGGCAAATAAATGCTCCTGAGGTTCCTAGGAATAAATGATGCTCACGTGGCTAAACTGTGCATACTGTAATTGAGGAAAATCAATAATCATTCAAGGAATTTCAGAGGTGAGGGTGTTATTTGCTTGCTTGTGTCTTTCTGTATGATCACTACTCCTAAAGCAAGGTAGGGAGACAGATGTTTGTATTCTTCTTCATTGTATCTTGACTCTTGCTAAGCTGCTCTTTCCTCTTGCATTTATGGGAAAAGAGTATGGCCTATTCAAATATTTGAAAAAAATTATCGAGAATTTCTAAACCCCGATGAATAATTATTTTCTAATAATACGGATTTGTAGATCTTGGATAAAACATTGTCCACAGCCAAAAAGACATCACCAGGGAAAGAATTTCCCTGTGCTCCTAACATTAAAAATGAATATCACATGCAGTTTGAAGCTCTGTTTGGTTGCTTTTTAAATTTTGAGGAAGTAGTTTTGGACTTTGTMTGTCTTTCTATCAGTGATACGACAAAGATAAAAAGAAAAAAAACATAACTTCACAATACACCAGGCTTCTATTTCAGTCATATAAGTGCTGATCCTGCAAGATATAATTCTTAAACCGGTTTTGGCTGTTGGTGCTACACTGCATCTGATTGCCTGAACCATTCTGTCTCGTGTCCTTGACAGAGACACATTCAGAGAAGAGATCATCAGCTATGAATAACCGACCACTCTTATTCAGATAATTAATATGTTTTAATGTATGTATGTATGCAGATGGCCAGTCCTGGCCTGAGGTTAAGCCGATGCGTTGACACTGTGCAAAACTACCGGATGTTGCAGACAGTGAACGGTTGGCCAACTGTGACCTRCCGTTGGACAAGACAACACGGAGAAACTCTATGGAGAGTGAAATGGGAGAATCAGATCAAATAATGATTCCTTTCTCAGGCGCAATTCTTCAATGTGTTAAGCCCCACTGAAATCTTTTAGTAGACTGAACTCACTGTCTATTCTTCCAGCATTCATAGCATGTTCTCCTTCACACTACTCCTCTCCAATCTCTCTTTGACTCCATTATTTTGATTCTCCTTTCTCCCCATTGCAAATAAGCCATGCTCCCCAACAGAGGCGTAAGAAGTTCCCCCCCCCATTCTCAGTCTCTCAGCTGGGCTTTTAATCTCAGGTTGTCATACAGAAGCATGWTCTTTCGTTGTGCCAAATGCCACTCTCTTTCCTTATACTCGTATCCCTTCTCTGCACAACTATATGCACATTTTTTTTTCTCTGAAAACAATCTACTTCCTTTGCTTGCTTTCATTACCTGCTTTCTTTATTTGCTTACTTTTCTTGTTCCCTCATGCCTCCTTCCCTTCTTGCTGAAAATTTACTTTTAAGTTCTTCCTACTGTCTAAGTTTGATTCAGCACACTTGTTCCAATTCAAAGCTAGGATAAAAAAGCTGGGACTTTGCCTGCCCAACATTTATCCTATAATTTGCTTTTAGGTGCTAGAGAATTGTACAATCAGGAGGTTTCTTTCACTCTTGCTAATTCTTTTCCAAAATGTTTTAATTATCAATGAATACATAATTTCTGTGGGTGCAAAACAGCATAAAATGTTTTTTATTCAACTGTACTTTGCTTCTTGAAATATCTGATTGCTATCACTTTATGAAACAACAATATTTTACTCAAAAAATGAGACAATGCTGCCTGCCAAGGTGGAAATAGTATCATGTTCAGCATACGTCATTGTCTGCAAGATATACTACTACTCTTGGGAAACTAGTTGATGCACTGCATCAGTATTTTTTTTCCATTTGATTACATTGCAGAAAAGCTTATGCAATCTAACGTGATTTGCTAATACTGCACTGTAATACTGCACAGCTAACATATGTTATGCTATGCTATTCTGCACAGAATAGAGCATTTTGGGAGTAAGGGTTGGTCATATAAACGACCTTTAGTCTTTGTCATTATTACACAAAAACACCAAAATGACTGAGGAACATACCATTTTTACTATAAAAATATCCTTCCTATGACTCAGCTAGTGGTGTGTTGTGCTACTGAATGAAATATGAGGATGCTACAGTCCACGTCTAATAGTGACATGTCTAAGACTGTGACATCATGAGCTTTATCTTCTAAATCTTATTCTTTGCTGATAATTTCAGTTCCCAAAGATCCAGCTTTAACATCTCGATCTGTTCCTTAATATTATGAGCAATATTTTCCTCATTTCCCTTCCTTTCATTTGCTTTCCACTTTATTATACTGTTTTAACTACTGACCTTTGAAGTCAACTGAAAATGCAGCTGTTCTACAGATTAAAACTAGACTATCTTTTCTGCTAGGTTGTTGCTGCTCAGTTCATCTTTATGTATTTTGTTACAGAAAAAGATCATTTTTTGTATGTAGTTAAAATCCAATTGCAGGAGAATGGTTTGTGAATTAATGTAGGTTAATGTCAACACTGAAGTTAATTCTTTAATTTCAGTACGAGACAATTTTATAGGAATATTCTGATATGAATTTTAGGATCGTTCTCAATTCACTACATCTAGCTTTCTCTTATTAAAGATTTTGACTATAATAAGAGTTTTTCAGAACTACAAAATCTTCTGTTCATTTTAGATTTAAGATCTGTGAAGGTTCAGGGAATAGGAAAAGTTCTTTGTTCTCCTTACTAATTTGTCTTTCAAATTCAAAGCCAAAGCATAATTTAAAATAGAGAAATAAAGCAACTTTGGGATCAAAGTCTAATGAACAGATTCCTTGAAGAGGCAATTTTATCTTTTAACTTAGTTCCTAGAAGCCTTTTTTAAAAACACAGAAGTGAAAGTGACATACATAGGTATGATATATGTATTTCTCTGTTGATGTTTGAAACTCCTTGAAACTCCATACGCATCTCATACGCATGTATGAAACTCCATACGCATCTCAACCGCCTCTCATCCACCATCCACCTCAAAAGATGAACTCTTGATACGTATCGGTGGCAATAACCTTTCACTTGCCCTTCCCTCTGGTCCACATATTGTCTGCTAGAATATAAGCACTTCAGCTCAGACTTTGTTTTAATATATGTTTGCAAAGTACCTCCATATATATGCCATATAAATTATCCATGATAAAAGCAAGATTAATCTTATGGATTTGGATGTCCATAAACAAAAGAATAGAATATGAAAGGTCTATTGGATTTTGGGGATATTTATTTTCTTCCTGTAATCCCCTTTGATAACAAAAGCTATTTGTAGCATCTGTTACATATCTTGCTGAAAAAGCCTCTTCCAGCAAGATAAATGTGCTTTTTAATACCACATTCACTATGACAATAGTGAAACACTGCCTACAAACTGCAGCTYGCAGACACAGATCAAGGATTCAGGGGAGACTTTTCTATCTTGCGCTCTTCTCAAAGCTTTGATAAAAGATAATGAAGACTAGATAAGCTGAAAGAGGCACCATCAGTAATTTGGAGCAGAAAGCTTCTGGGTGAGAATAGATGTTGTGAAAAAAAAAAAAAAATCAAAGAAAACATGGTGTTAGGGTGTGACTGAATTTTCTGCCTTACCCACAGCGAAAAAGGGCCTTATAATAAAGTCAAGAATACTGAAAATATACCCAGGCCAAACAGATCAAGAGGATCCAGCTAAAGTAGCACGCTGTATGAATCAGCTATTTTAACAGAAAATGACTAGACCAAAACTTACTCTTGTATGTTTTCTGTAAGAAATCTAGGACAGGAAAGTTGTATGGGAGCAATAAGCCTACAATGAAGAGAGTCAATCTCTCTATTGCATATCTTCTGGTTTCTGTTTTGCCTTATTAAAAATTCATTACAGATACAAATTGTTCATTATCCATACTGGGTTATTTGCCTCCCTAAAAGTAAGTCTGTGCACTTAATATAAACACATTTTTTAAATATTCAGTCATTATTCTAATCACTTTCATGTGCAGAGTATATGACTCACAGAAAAGTGCAGGTGCGCAGGAAGTATTCTAGTGATTATACAATATTAAGACATTTTGTGAATAGAGACCTGAGTACATTTTTATTGCATTCCCAAATAGTTCTGTATATAATACCTGTTATTAAAAAACAACCTTTCTTGCAATGGAGAGGTTCAATAGAATGTACGCCTCTGTAAGAACACTTGTGGCTTTATTAAAGGCAACTGTACTTACAATCTAACACATCCTGTTTGTAGAGACAGTCTGTTCAGAGAATGTCTAGCTGAGAACTTCATATTTTCTAAGCTCCCCATCTATGTATAGACCATTAATCTAAACAGGAGGAGAGCAAAGGCCTCTTATGCAATCATTCATCCTATATGGTTTGAGTATAGCTGTCATGATTTCATCTCAAGCCACACAGTGAACCTGCCCTGGCACGGTTCAGTAACCACTAGGATCAAGAAGCAGCTAGAATTTGGCAATCTTGGGAGAAAGAAAGGRAAAAAAAAMCTAAAAAAAAAAAAGAAGGAAAATGCATTTATATGTGGACATGAGCTAAGACATGTCTTGCCAATTAACCTCAGGTCAAGAAATGCTGCTGATACTGCTGCAAATAGAATCTGTGTTTGGGTAATGACAAATCCCTCTTTCTTATGCTGTGTTTTTCAAGGATGTTTCTCTGGACAGTTCCCAGACATAATACTCCTAAACCTACCACAGTTCACTTGCATTTGCCCCAATCCAGAAATCCATCACTTTTAGCTTTCTGTATACCACTCCAGTTGTTTCTCAAGTGCTTCTGCAATGATAATTCATTTTATTAAATTAACCAGAAGACTCATTTTTTTGGGGGGGTGTGTGGGTGTAATATTAAAAAAAAAAAAAGTCATCTCTAGATATTTGTATGAGGCATGAAGCACCGATTTCAAAATAAATGTCCTGCTGCACAGTGGAAATCGCAATACATTCTAATCCAAGATGGACTCTGTGAAAATAAACAGTGTGCATAAAAGCAAAACATAGGTTCAAAATTTAGAGGTGATAGAATCATCTTTCTTTATCCATACTACAAACTACTGAGCAAGGCTACTTTAAAAAAACATCTCCACATCATTTACTGAAAAATAGATGAAATGTCTTATCTCACTTCTGTATGATCACAATTTATGAATTTTTACCCTGTTCAGCATCCAACATTTTATTTGGAAAGTTCAAGTTTGAGCTTTATTTGGAAAAGCATATCCAAATTAGGAAAACCAAAAACAAAAAAGGAACAGCAGCTTTCAGAAGAGAGCCACAGAACAGAGATTCACAGATGTGGTCAGGAATGTTCTCTTGGCTTTGACTGGTGACAGTGGCCTCCAGTCCAGACACAATGAGCAAAAGCTGGATGATCCACTCGCCAGACAAGACAGGAGAGTTCTGAGAATTGTTACTCAATTMATTTTTCAGCGTTTATTGAGAGTGTCCAGGCCCTGAGGGCACTAGTAGGCCTTAAAGGCCTGGATTAACCTCACCTGCGACCCCCACCCACACCCCTGCCTATAGCTCCAAGTTGTGAGCTCAACCCTGGGACTGTAGAAGTGCTCATCTCCAGCTGAGCCATAGCCTGGCTGGCCATGGACCCCACTGAGCTGGATCCTGACTGTGGACTGCTTCCTTGCTTGATGGTGGCCCTGCTTGGTCATTCTGGACCTCTGCAGTTACCACTGGGCCTCATCCTAACCTGACTGATATCTGTCTTGATCTCACAACTGCCTCATCACCGTGATCCTGCCTTATGATCCTGTCTCTTGACTGGGCCTGGCCACCACAGCTGAGCTTGCTCTGATCACCTCGCTGGGTGTTGTGGGGCTGGGACCAGCCTGTGCTGCCGGCTGTTGTTTACCCCTATGGTGCCCCCCTCACCCTCCCTCGGGGCACAGCCAGCCCTTCATGTTCCCTGGCAGCGAGTGTGTGACAGAAATAAGGAATAAAAGTGCTCTGAGCTTTCACAGAGGAATTAATGACCAGAAGCAATGTCTGCTGCTCAAGATACATTTTCCTCTTCAAAATAACAAGTCTGACAACACAGAACATCATTTGATGGTTAGCTGTTCTTTCAGCTTCCTTATGCAGTTGGCTAAAAGCCATCTGCAGTTAAAGCTATGCAGGACRAATACGCTAGTACCAGCGCAATTTATTTGCAGTGGTTTTGAACATATTGACATGGTCTCTCACAGAAAGTTGGCTAGACACAAATTAGCTCCATCTGGAAGCAATACAGTGATACTACCAGACAGCATATCAAAAGGAACTGTAAGTCAGGGAAGAGAAATGTACCAACAAAACCACACTTGCCTCACACTTACTCAGCTTAGAGTAGTAACATGTTCTGCCATTATCAGAACCTACTTTTAAAACTACCTCCTGGATATATTACATTGATATGATGTATCTGGATAAAGGTATTAGTTCTTTAATACAATCTAACTACTACAACATGTACTATCCAAGTTTCTACATACCCCGTGCTTTTTTTTTTTTTTTTTTCTTTTTTTTTCCCCCCCTCTCTAGGCAGTATCAGAGGTGGTGATATTCGTATTTCAGATGCTGATTCAACTGCTACACCTCTGAGTTGGGCTGCTAAGTTCCATTATCAGTAAAACCTGAACTTTCTGTAAGGAGGTAAAGTTTTGCAGCTTCTAGCGTCAACAGGCAATTTTGCCAYGACTTTCACGCAGGGCCTGATATTGCAGCTGTAAATCACAAGGTAAAGCTTGCCTTGTTACTGAGGCAGAAACTCTGCAGGGACCAGTCAAGATTATGGAACGAGTGTCAACACAAAACACAACAGACTTCCTCTCCTGCTCTCCAACTGCAAATAAAACTTCTTCATTTCTCTAAATATACATATGTTTTCAAATTAATCTGTTACACCAGATACTACTAGTATAAATGACATTCCCCTTTAGGTAGACATTAATGGAAAGAATGATTTGCATCTAAAAGAATCAGTCTTATTTAATGTATTCTTGTAAAGTGCTCAAACACCATCATGAGGACATACCAGGACTGGTGTAGCACTACAGGAAATTCTTACATACAATGGATTCTCCTTGGTGAAGATATGTTTTTGTCTCATATTTGTATACTATTTGTACAAACTTGCAATCATAACTAAACATAAATAAACAAAATGATGGCACTTTACAGTTGAAAAGTTTTTTGCTTCCCTATGTCTTAGTAAAATGACTGCAACCTTCTTAACTCTCACTGAATACTTGGTCACAATGTTCCACTTCTTTTCTATGTGGTCTTTGTCACTTCCTATCTATCTACTTTGAAATAGATCCAATACATTACTCTGGACTAGATTAGCACTTACAGTATCTATCATCTGTATTATAGTTTAATAGGATTGTTAGTCTTACACCTAAAGCATGACATTTTGAATCACATCATCATTTTCTTTATTAAATAAAGAAATGTTAGTCACATCCTGAAAGGACCATCGCTGTGAGGCTGACTCAGTTATCTCCAAGGGTTCACTTTATCGCTTCCAGAACTGACAGAGTATTATATCATAAAATTCATGCAGGGTATGGTATTGCAGCTGTAAATCACAAGGGCAACTCACACGGTGGCCAGCGCTCTCTGGAATAATCTTTACATTCACGTTGTGTTCAACCAGGCTTTCAGTTGAAAGATTACATATGATGTGGYTTTCCCCAGGAACGGTAAGGGGTCACTCCTGTGTCTTTGATCCTTTCAAGCTGCTTACTAAAATGTAAACAAGGCTTTGTGTTGGACATTTATTTGTTCTTGTGCCCCTTCAAGGACTATAAAGGACAAGCTACTCTAATCCAAAGAGTCAATTTGTGTTTGTGATTTGTTTTAGGGATATTTAAATCTAAACTGCTAATCTAAAATCCTAGGAACACTACATCAATTAATCTAAATGAATCAAGCCATTGAAGTTCGACTATACTAATATTTAGGCAATCTATTACATTATCTGCTTTCTTTCAGATTTGCCCTTTTCTTACCCTTTATTTGCCTATTGGAGAAGGAGAGCAGGATTTAGGAGCTTCAGCCCACTGTCTTTCCATTTCCACCCATGAAATCCCCATCCAAAACTGTTTTATGKTGTGGCCTGAAAATTCAGCTTTTTAAATCTATTGCTGGGAAGAATAAAATTACAAAGAGGTATTTTGGGCCATTTGCTGGGTGGTACAACCAAAATATCTCAGAGGACCATGGCTTGATTCAACCCATCCAGCACTTCTTGGAATACTCTGATCTCCATCTAATTTCAAAGGGCCTCTCTGGTTTTATAATAATTCATTAACGGATTTTTGACTTCTTATTACCTTACTTGCACTTCTTATTACATTGCTTGGTTAGTAGGACCACCTACTAACACAAAAAGCTGACTGTCCTCATCATGCCTGGCATTTCCTTTCTGAATATGAAGTCATAGCGACAATGAGGAAACTTACAGATCACATATGCAAGCTTGCATATATCCTCAGAATTCTGCGGTTTTTGATAATTTGGTGTTTATTTTCATTGCTTCTATCTTCTCTTCCTCATAAAGAATGGAGAGGTTACCAGAACACCTGGTCTTTTCTAAAGCATTTTTATATTGGCTTTTGAAAAATGCTTTTTATTTAATAAGGAAATGATAAAGCAGTCATAAAATTGCAGATCTGCATCTAGCAGACTTCAAAAAATAAATAAGCATTTTAGGTACATAATGTTTTGAACTTAGGAACAAAGTGTACGCTTGGATTTTTCATTATCTTTTCAAAAGAAGGTCAGCAATTCTCAGGGCAGTTCAACAAGAAATACTCCTGTAATAAAATGTATAGTGTAAAACTAACCAGCACTTTCAGCACAGCTAAAGTGTTCTTTAAGAAGCAAATTATTACAGCAGAATGCATCATTATGAGAAGAGTGAAAATGCATTAACAGAAGTTATTCTGTCCCCCAAATAATCTATTTTTACATGATTCAGACTTAACATCTAACTCATACTCATTTATATATTCTTACATTGTAAACACAAATCCACTAATTTAAAGGAATGTTCAACAAACTCATCCTCCCAACTATGTAAGGAAAAATTTCATGTTAATAAAGTTGGAAAGTGTATATTATATATGATGATGTCTTTTAGTTTTTCTTAGTTATTTCTAATTGCAGAATTTTCAGTATTTTCTCAGAACGTATCCACCGACCCATTTGTTTATGCTTGAATATATAAATTCTGATCAAGTACAAATGAGTTTGTACATTTCAAAAAGGAAAAGAAACTTAGTTCTTCAGTCAATTCCCTTTCTCCAACAGAAAAGACAGCAAGACCAGGTGCTCTGGTCTTGGGGAATTAAAGAGGATTCTTTCAAAACTCCTTTCTTTCAAAACTGAATTTCATCTTAACCTTACAGTCAAGGTTTACCAAAACAGTATTGCCTCCTCAGCACCCTCTTATCTGCTTTCCTCCTAGAGATGAGATAGGCTTTTCCAAGTATATAGGTAGAGTTTAATCGTTAGATTTAGAATCAGATTTTTTGCTCATATTTTTTCTAAAAATAAAATTTAGGCACCTAGGGAAACTTAGTGGAAATCCTGTATCTCTCCTCTTGCAAAGTCTGAAAACAACTTTGCCTCAAGCCTGGTCCTTTCCAGGATTTAGATGCCATCCTTTGAGTTACAGGAAGGCAAGGCCTGCATGCTGTTGATTACAGCCTTGGAACCTACCTGGTAATTATGGTGTGAAAGCTATTTGTATAAAGAATCTGAGAATTCTTTGAAAAAGAAATCTAAAAAACTAGAGATAGAATTTCCACTTTTTTTTTTTTTTTTTTTTTTTTTTTTAAATCCAGTAGCTCATTCATCCAAAATCTAGATTCAGTTCTTCTGTCTTCAGGGATTTAAATCTTTATTCCCAAACCTCCCTACCTAAATGGATACCATAACGCTAGGTTGCAAAGCATTCTGCAAGTCCTCATTCTCAAGTCCTTAAATCATCCACTTTACAGGGAACTTGAAATAATCTAAGTATTACTCACTGAGTCAGCCATACAGTTATTGACTGCAGCCAAAATTAATTCAATGTGACTTATTAGTTATAACCCAGAACTATACAAAGTAAGTCAGACACTCAATACAAGGCAAATCAGTTGCATCAGAAAGCTCTTATACTTCTTAGGGAATAAAATACAAGATAGCAGCTATTGCAAGAAAGTAAAATATTAAAATACTTACAGAGTATCAATTTATACTTTGTCTCAAAATAAGATTCACTTCTGAGATCTCAAATTTTTTCTTTTTAAGATTCAATTTTCTAAAAAACTGGATCTCTCCAGTTGACAAGGATGCATAGCAAGTCTGTAAGGTCAAACCACTATGACCTGAAAAGCCCAAACAAAAGACAGAATATTGGGTCTCTCACACTAAGGCTGCTCCTAATTCACATGTGAACTCTTTCCAGCCATGTAATGGACATTTGGTGATGAATAGAATTGGCAGTAGTGTATTACCAAAAGGCTTAATATTTTCATCACAGAACCTCTGTAGTTGGTCTGAAGAGTTGGAGGACTGTATGAATACATAGGTCAAGCTCAAGAAACTTGTTAGGAAGAGATACTCAGCTGTGCCTTGAGTTATGTCCTCCACTAGGGAAGATATCCAGAGTTGGACAATGAGGGAAGGGCAGTTTTGCTGTACTTCATGGGGTGGCAATGGGGGACGTTTGCGAGAGTGTTCTCAGGATGCTTGCATGTTCTTACAATACTAATACATAAGAAGTACTCACCTGTTTAATTTAACCTCACAAATGCTCTATTATATTATTTTGAATGCTATACTCCTCACATTTTTATAGCCTATCAATAAGGACTACAAAAAAACAGCAGCTAGTCAGAGAGAGCTATTAACCATCTATGAGTAATAGCAGTTATAATGACCGTAGCAGCTATTAAAATGCAGGCAACCATAATATTATTGGGAAAAAAGAAGCAAGTCTGTGTAGAGGAAGTACATTTTTCATCTCTAGTCTTCTACTTTATCGTCCTGGAGTCATTACAGTTCATCTCCCTCTTCTAGTGATTGCTTTCTAAGAGCCCTCTAGGTCAAATTTAAGGTGCTGTGTTTCATAGTGAGACCAATTTTCTCAACAGTTTTGTTACAGTTTAAAGCAATACACTAAGTTTGCATCCTGAATAAAAACTTCTGCAGTTGTCTGACACGGATGAAGTTTCTGTGCCTACAAGAAACAGTAGCTTGTTGTGAGCTTTCTTCCTTGCCACAGAATTGCTCTGTGTGCCTGGCTCCTGGGGAATCCACCAGTGACCATGTACCCGGTAGTCCAAAACTATTTAACATTTTAGTATCTCAGTGGATTAAATCTGAATAAGAAATTCTAAGGAAAAAAAAATCTTAATTTATATTTAAAAATTCTCTAGCAGCAATCCACTTAGTTTTTATGAGTTCGTACACACACTGTTTGAATCTCCCCTTTTCAACCTGCCACAAAAATGAAAAACATGGGTGGCAAAATACAGCCATATGATGACATTTAGGGAGGGACTGTTCTTGGTGAGAAAATCAGCTAAGGCAGAAGCTGTGACACATACAATTAACATTTGAAAATCATTTTTGGTAACAGGCTCAACAGCCAAACTGTTTCATGATTGAATGGTATGGCATGACAGAGACTAATACTGTATCTATGGAGAGTACTCCATATATATTTTATAGGGTCCTATCAACATAACAGCTTAAACTATGAATATCTAAGGGCCAAAGGAAGAATGGATGATCAGTTGAGAGATGCCCTTCCTTTAGATCTATGTATAACAAACATAAATATTTATTAGATTGTAGGTGTATTAACATTAGGAATAATCCTAAAATGTATGAAGCTGCATCAGCATTTTCTTTTAAACTTTACCTAGCACAGCAAATAACCCCGAACTGAAAACTTGAACTAAYGTTAAGAAGAGTATCATTTTTGCAAAATAAAGACAGTATGAAGAAGAAAACAGCAGAGCTTTTGCTTCATAAAAACCTTCTGAAACATTTATAAACAGACATTACAGTTTTATGCATCGTATGACTAAAGTTTAGTTTACTGAATGTAAATGATCATTGCATTTAAATGAAGAAAAATGATGTAGAAAAGTCTACTTTAGAACACATTGTCAGTTTGTGAGAAATTTATCGATGGATTGCTCTCAGGACAGACCCTTTGGTTTCATGGAATAAGCCTTATTTGTTCAGAGCATCATCTGTAAGAACATGACCCCAGTTAGACTTTGCACAGGTAAGCAAAAAAATCTAAAACTTCAGTTTTCTAGAAACTGAAGTTTTAATGATGTCTGAGATTTTTCTTTTAGAAAACAAGAACAAGTTGCCACTTTTAATTCTGTATTAATGTTGCTGGATTTTTTAGAATGAATATATTTATACAATCAACAGTCTAAATTCACCACAGTTTGAATGTAAAAATTCACTCTACTCTTCTAAGACCATAATTCACAATACTCGATAGAGTCCTTCTGATAATATAATATCCTGTTTATTATATTACATTATATCCTGTTTTATAGCAGAATATCCTGTTTATTGCTGCTATTGTAAAATAAAATTTGATTTTTCAAGTCACAGCAGATATAAGTTGAGTATTGCTTAGGTCGTTATCTAAGTGCCTTGAGCATAAATAAGTAATCAATCATTTATCATCAATTTGTTCAGCCATGCGGATTTTCATGTCTCCAATTTCTGCCTTATTCAAATATTTTAGTCTCAGGGTGTTTTTCATTGATTTTTCATCCAAAAGAGACACAGAACAAAAAAAAAAAAAAAACACAAATAAATAAACAAACAAAAGCACCTTCAATATATTATACTGTTTGAAAGTTTGGAACAAGTCTCCTGAGTTGTCCTGGTCTCATTCTCATTGAAATTGTCCTATTGGGATTTTAGGAATTGACTTCAAAAGTAGCAGAATCAAGTACCAGTTTCACAGTTTAACATATTCATTAAAGCATGAATACAGGTGCAAAAATGCCATGAAGCAGAAGAGTAGGTCTGTTTATGCAGTGTCTATCCACATTCGAAGCAGATGAGAGAATGGTTTAAAGTGCCCTAATAGCACCAGCCCAAAATATGAAACAAAGCCTCCGCAACCACAGTTTTGGGATCACCGTCACAAGTGAATGCTGATTATTCTTTTGAAAATGTTAAATTGTAACAAAATGCCTCTTATTGTCAGTCCTTTCATTGTCTGGCTTGCTACTGAATAAACATGAGCACAGTTGTTTCGGTTTGTTTGAAAACTATTGAAAAAATGTAAATAACCACTGAGTTGACAATAAGAAGTTGAATGTGACATTTGCTTTCATTTAAAATAGTTTGAAATGAGAGAAAGAACAGCATGACATTAAAAGCACAATCTATCTCATTGTGTGGTTCTTTTTTGGAGCCTTTCTAAGAGCATTACTCTTGATATATACAGGAAAATAACCAGAAACTGTGTTTGACCAATTTTATCAGAAAAATGAGGGGTGAGAAAGAATATTTGCATTTAAAATTGCTCTCTAATACAGCTGCCCTAGATCTTAATGCTTCCCATATCTTCAAAATTCATGTAGGTATTTGAAATTACAAAATGGGGAGAAGTCTTACATATTTAATATGTTAAAAATATTGCAGAGAAGTTCCATCCTTCTATGTCCTCTTATTCCATTCTCTAATTGTGCTGGGAATTTGGCAGAGCAATTGTGTTTTTCATTTGGCTAAAGCAGTACAGAAAGGTCTGATACAACACTGATTTTAATTCTCAGTTCTCATTTCATCAGTTTAGAGCTCCTCTCTTTTTCATCCAGAAATTACAATTCAAGTACAAGTGAAAATTAAATACATGAGGCATTTTAGTCTCAAATTTATTCTGTTTTGTAACTGTGACTGGCAAATATTATTTGTGAAGGGGGTAAGAGGACAAGTGCTAGGTCACTTCTAGACTCACGTAAGATCAAGGCTCAACATAGCTCTGAAAAAAAAATGTAAAGAAAAACATAATCACACAAGTCATTAATAGATTCTGATTCAGAAGGCAAAAATACAGCTCCTGAACCAAGTATCTTCCAAATCATGATCAGAAAGCAGCTCTATTTTTGGCTTGTACTTGAGCTAAGCACCCTTCAGATATTTAGCTTTAATTAAGTGAAAAAATCTGGATGTTCAGATTTGAATATAGTTTGAATATTGGCTTTGTTGTCTCAATAGGATACTCTTTCCAGTGGAGGGTTCAAGCACTTCCTGCTCTCACCTTGCTCTGTGAATCATGAATGTCAATCAAAGAGCTCCATGATCTTTCTGTCTTCTCGCAAGATGCCAACAAAACCTTTGTCTTTAAAATTGCCTCTTCTTGTTGAGAAAAGACTCCAGAAGTCTCCCTCTCAATTTGTAGAGATGATGCTTATGTTAATTATCCTTACTATATTTCAGGTAGATGATAAAAACGTGTGTTCAATCAAACAAAACTTAACCTTTATAATGAAAAAAATGACACAAAATTAATCATTCCATTGGCCTTGTCAATAAAGGTGATGATGGAGGACTGAAACAATGTTTGAATTCATTTTTATTTACCATCTCCTAGTTTGGCACTCTAATATAGAAACGTTATCAGAGGTGTGGATCAGTCATCAGCTGTTGAGCAGACAAATCTCATAGCTAAAACCACAACTGTACAAGATGTAAGCTTAAGAGAGACAATTATAATGCAATTTCAGTACTGTTCCCCTTACTCAAAAAGCTTCTGCCTAATACAATGTAGAATATTAATTAAATTTACAAATTTCATTTGATAAATTTCAAATAGTCCTCTTCTCATTAGCTCCAGCTGAACCTGCTGGCATTTCAGCCCTTCCGATTGTCCCTCTCAGGCTCTTGAATATCCTTGGAGCAGCAATAAAAGCACTCAATATACAGTGAGTAAGTGAGTAAGTTAAGTGCATGCCCCTGAAACGCTCTGTTAAGTGAGCCAATGCCACCAACTGCTACATCATGTATTGCTATACATGGAAAGACTCATTAGGCAATAATTCAACTCAACCTGTGTACAGTATTGATGGAAGGATTATGAGTATGATCCATAATGCATGCAATGGGGAACACCACCATGTGGTTTGCTGTAAAAGAACCAGAAAGCAAAGTCCAGAAGATCAGTTTTGTGATAGTTTTAAACAGTTTTCAGCAGCTAAGGACAGCTTCAGTGCAACACTACTTGTGGATTACAGGTTTAAATTATGTCTCAGAGGTTAGGGCTTTACTTCAGCTTGGTGGAAAAAGCTTCTGCTGAGGAAAGTTCATAATGACCAATTCAAGCTTCTCTGAATTGTGCTGTAAAGAACTTCTTCTTAGAAAGAAAGGCAGCTTGAACTAAGTCTAGTTATTTTGAACAGCGGGTCACAAATCATTCACCAATCAAACCAAAATCACAACCAAAACCATGAACCAGAACCACAAACCAAACACAATCTCTTTGATCTGGGAAGCTGCACTGCAGATGTTGGTTAAGCACCCCATCCAAAGTCATTCACAATTAACTTTTCTTTTCTTTTCTTTTTTTTTTTTTAAAAAAAACAAGGAATGTTCTCGTAGCCACAATTTCTTTCCTCTCCATATACTTTCTAATGCCCACAATTCCTCTTTCAGGTAATCTTTAGAAGCTACTCCCAATAAAAGCTATCTATCTGTTACATAAGTAAGTAAAGGAGAAGGAAGTAGGTGTGTAACTTGAGTTTCCCTTGCAGGATGTCCAAGGGAACATATTCCTATGTATTCCTCATCTTTTTTGAAAGCTACTGAAAATTACTTTCCCTTTGTTTGGGGTTTACCTTCAAAATGCTAAATGTAACTATGTTCTATGCTCCAACAAGACTTGAATTCTATGTATTGTATTGTATGTATGTATTGTATGTATTTTCTTTTAAATACTCTCACAAAAGTCATAAGAAAGCCTCAAAGTATTTAGATGTTAAATAATTACACAGGAGTGGCCCAAACTTTTGAATGCTTATTCAAACTGAATTCAACAGTTAGATATTTCAAGATTGAGCGGTCCATACAATCTCTGATTTGTAGAACTGACCAAATATTTAAAGACTTTTTTTTTCATGAAATACTGTTTAAATATTTAAAAAGTCTGCTAAAGTCATCTTATTCTGTTTCCTGAGGTTCACTTTCAACTTAGCATTCAAATGATTCCATTCTACTAGAAAAAAAAAAAAAAAGAAAAAAAAGATCATTCCATGACATTGCATTCATGTGCAATGTCCAAAGGTGCCTGCATATGTATAAAGGTGCTCTACATTCTCGCAAAACTTGGGGGTGGAATACTGTAGAAATGAAGAAAATAAATATATGGAAACTGCAATATGCTTGTGGATAGCCTATAAGCATAAAAGGAGAAAAAGTAAATTGGATAAATCATTCATTATGAATTAGTTTTTCATCTCTAAGATTTAGTACAAAAGAACAATATATGACATCTACATATGACATTTGTTGCTGGCCAATGAATATATTCACTTGTTATTAGAATCCAGATATGTAATGCAGTGGGTTATTCAGAAAAAAAATTGATTCTTTCATGTAAAATTAAAAGCCTTTCTCCTGAAATACTACTTACAAATTCATACATTTATCCAATAGGATTCTGAAATTTTCTTTCCCCTTTCACACCAACAGAGGGTTAATTGTTATCAAAGTCCATAAGATATTAAGATGAAATTGTATTTGGATTGCACTTATACTTCTCTCCAAAATGGCAAGAGCTTTTCATTGCAAACTGCTAAATGACACAGTCTGAAAAGCCCATACAAAACTGTGATACTTCTTGGTGTAACCCTATTTACATACATATGTGGTTGGGTAAAGCTTTATGAATAACATGGTTTTCCTCAAATTTCTTTATTCTAGAAAAATGTCTAATTGAATAAGATCGTTATCTTCTCAATGGTTTTCATAATGATAGTTTAAGATAATGGAGTGGATGGATGTTCATTTTATGCCTAGATTTGCCACAGTTAGAAGAAGTCAGACATTTTTGATGGTACTTCTCTCCACTACTTGAATGCCTGTTGTTATGGTGATGGTTCCAGGAGGGAACATTAATGAGGCTCACTTGAAAGCTTTGATGTTTACTGCATGATTATTTATAACACTTCATAAAAAGGTGATAGTTAGTTTTGCTACTGTTAATATGCATTATTGTATCAGTTTCCATAAGAATTACCTGAATTTCTATTATTTCTGCTATGCATCTACAACACACAATTTTCAATGCAAGCATATATACACATAGATATGTATATATAATATATTCATAAATATAGGGGAGGTGTCAGAGGACTAGAAGAAAACAACGTCACTCCAGTCTTCAACAAGAGCAAAAGGGAGAAGCCGGGAAACTACAGGCCAGTCAGCCTTACCTCCGTCTGTGGGAAGGTGATGGAGCARCTCATCCTAGAGAGCATCTCTAAGCATGTCAAGTAAAAGAAGGTGATCAAGAGTAGTCAGCATGGATTCACCAAGGGGAAGTCATGTTTGACAAACATGACAGCCTTCTCCAGTGGGATGACTGGCCAGTTGGATGATGGGAGAGCCGTAGATGTTGTCTATCTTGACTTCAGCAAGGTCTTCAACACTATCTCCCCTAACATCTTCATGGGGAAGTTCATGAAGTGTGGGTTAGATGAGTGGAGAGTGGGGTAGATTGAGAACTGGCTGGATCCAGAGGGACCTGGACGGGCTGGAGAGTTGGGCAGAGAGGAACCTCMTGAGGTTCAACAAGGACAAGTGCAGGGTCCTGCACCTGGGGAGGAATAACCCCAGGCATCAGTACAGATTAGGGGTCGACCTGCTGGAGAGCAGCTCCACAGAGAGGGACCTGGGAGTCCTGGTTGACACCAAGTTAACCATGAGGCAGCAGTGCCCTCCTGGCCAAGAAGGCCAGTGGGATCCTGGCTGCATCAGGAGGAGTGTTGCCAGCAGGTCAAGGGAGGGGATCCTGCCCCTCTAGTCAGCTCTGGTGAGGATGCACTTCGAGTATTGTGTGCAGTTCTGGAATTCATAGTACGAGAGGGACATGGAGCTTCTAGAGAGGGTCCAGTGGAGGGCAATAAAGACAATTAAGAGACTGGAGCATCTATCGTATGAGGAAAGACTAAGTGAGCTGGGCCTGTTTAGCCTGAAGAAGAGAAGACTGAGAGGAGATCTTCTCACTATGTGTAAGTACCTGAGGGGAGAATGTAAAAAGAATGGGGTGAAACTCTTCTCAGTGGTGGCCAGTGACAGGACAAGGGGTAATGGACATAAATTGAAATGCAGGAAGTTCCATCTCCATGTAAGGAAGACCTTCTTTCCTAGGAGGGTGACAGAGCCCTGGAACAGGCTGCCCAGGGAGGTTGTGGAGTCTCCTCTCTGGAGATCTTCCAAACCTGCCTGGATGCCGCCCTGTGCCACATGCTCTGGGTGTCCCTGCTGRAGCAGGGAGCTGGACTAGATGATCTCTAGAGGTCCCTTCCAAACTCAATCATTCTGTGATTCTGTGATACTTATATGTAATCAAAAGGACTTGGAAGAACAAACAGAAATCTTATTTTCTCACAAAGGACATCTTTTACTATTTGTAAGGACTTGCCTAGGTCATAACTTTCAGCCATCATGCAGAATCTAGAGGATCTATATTGCTCTTTTGTGATGAACTGAGCATGACTTCCCATATCCTAAGATAAGCTATGGAAACTCTAGGAACCCACATCACCTAAAACACAAGTTTGCTGAGGCTCTGACAGACCAACATGAGGCATGCTGCAGAAAGAGCGGAATTGTTGGATGGAGCCTTCAGACCCAGGAGTACCTGAAGGTGCCCACAGAAGTGGGGCTCCCATGTGCTATTCACGTACGCGGTTACTTACATACTCCTCGTAGGCCTCATGCGCGGGTGGCGGGGGAGGTCTGTAGCCGGGGACGGCCGGAGCGCCCCGTGCGCGTGGCGTGGGAACGCCCCTTGCCACCGGGGGCACCGGGAGCGCTCCGCGCGTCACCGGGGCTCCTCGCGGGGTCTGCGCCCCTCGGCCAGGCGGCGGCGGCGGGATCGCACCCCCACGGCCCCTGCGCAGGAGGGAAGRCAAGTTAAGAGCTCGGCAGCGTGTGCAAGCATTACCTCATCTTAAAGCAAGTTGTTCTTTCAATATTATTTAAAAAACGCGTTACTGGGGTTTTGGCAGTCAAGCGCTTTTAGGCAATATCTCCAGAGGAACTGTATTACGGAAAGGCAATATTCTTAAGACATCCAGTGACTTTTAAATTCAGTTCTCCTRATGCCTGTAGCAGTGAAAATCTGTGTAATGTCATTCAGTTTTGCAGAGTTACTCTAAGGAAGCTCTAGAGCAAGAAGAGAGCGAGGACTTTCCTGTCCTGCCCTCAACCTGCAGAAGTGACCATCTTTAACATCCTCCTTTTCCTTGCGGGGCAGGGGGACCTGCTCAGCAAAGGAGTAGGGTAGATGGCAGAAATGCTCAGGGCAAGGCCAAGCAGAGCAGTGGCACCAAGGCAGGGACGCGCTTTCCTTCTCATTGAATTTAGAGCAGCAGAACGGACGGGTAGCATCGACTCTGCTCGTGCCTGCTGTGTATGAGAGCAGCACAGACAAGTTCAGCCTCCACTCGCTCTTTTACGTGGCCTCCATCCTGCTGCACTAATCAGCACGTCTGCAGGAGAAGCTGTTCCAGGTTACAAACAAGGTCTGGTAATTATATGACACCCTAAGTTAGAAAGGGATATACCAGGGAAGCAGGCTTTGAATTTTCTCTTGGAGCAGCATCCTTGAGCAGCGTGACTGGCATCACTTAACAGCCAGCTCTGGAGCAGTGAACTCATTTCCCTCGTAGTGTAAACTGCTGTCAAGTTTGCTACTGAGAAAGTCAAACCCATAGCTTTTGATGTTCCTTATTTTATTACATACACTTTACTATTTAATGATAATATTTAATTAAATGTTTAAATAATTAATTGGCAATGTTTTTAGAGTGAACTGTTTTTGGAATAAGTTTAAGTGAAGCTCCTCAAAGACATAAGGTCTAAGGGAAGACTGATTTCTGAACTCTTTTAAAGACTTCCAGTGGAAGATTAACACTTGCCAGGGTTTTGGCAAATGTATGAAATGCACCATTGGCAAACCATTTAGCAAATCATTATTTGGCAAATGTATCATTGGCAAATGAATGTCAAGTGTAAAAAAAATCTAAGCATGTGCCTCACAATACATATAGAAAATTCTGATTTAATTCAAACAGAATTGAAGGAAAACGTGATAGAGGCCTTTGGGGAAAAACGGYCACAGGCAAGATCTACAAATTTAATTACTGAAAGAGAACCTCTCCACCAAGTTTAGAATAAGGAGGCTCCCCATTGTATCTGCTCTGAAATAAAAGTGGTTTCCTTAGGACCCATCTTGAAATGATCTCTGTGGAGGCCTAGAAGTAACTATATAACTTAGATGCCTTAGGCAACAAATTTCTCAAGGGTTCACAGTGAAAAATGAGTCTGAAAGAGAGCATTAAGATTATATATTGGCCTTATGAACAGAGCCAGAGCTATCCGTTGCCAATATATGAGTACTTGGAGGAAATCAGGAAACAAATTCATATACCAACATTTCTAGACAATGTCAGTGTAACTCATATGGAATTGATAACATGCAGAACAAATAATATATAATGCAATATGTATAATATAGATAAAATATTATGCGTATAATCTGATTAGTAGTCTGGTATTTTGGTATACCACCCAATATGGAAGAACTGCACATTTGAGGACTGGGAACAACACAGATCAGACAATTTCTTGGAAGAAAAACATCTTGCTTCACTGATCATGACGCGTATATGATTTTCTTTTATTTAAACTTTGAACTAGTGGCATGATAGTTCATGCTAAGATACCTTGATGGAGCGGCAGGTGGCACACGGATCCCTCTTCCTCGAATGCCCCGTCCACGAGCTGAGTCATCTGAACCATTCAAATAGGACAGTTCTCGCAGCTGCTCCTGACGAATTTCATCRTTATAATCCTGAAATGTAAATGGTAAAACTCACTGAAACTTGGTCAATAATCTRGCTGTACTCCTAAGCCACCCAAAACTACTGTTTGGCATTTCCCATCTTTCTATGTGGGTCTCGTTTGCATGAATTGTTTTGCAATATTACCTGTATGCTGGAAAATTATATTTTTGTATTCAGAAATGATATGAAATTGAGTTTTTCAAAGACTGGACAGCTACCTATAATACGTGGAAAGACCAAGTTATGCGTGTACTAAGGTGGCTATAGGAAGACACACACACAGAGTAAACACACATGTCACACAAGGCATACATACAAAGCAGACACAAAAATATATCTGTAAATGAYGCAAATGGGCTTTCACATTAAAAATAAAATGCCAATCTCAAAGAGCTAGATTGGATGAAAAAATGTGTTTTATAAATATGTTATATTTTTTTCGTGGACACCCTTGGCTACATTTCTGCACTCCATACACAGATCCTCTCCTATCAGTGTAAGATAATTTCTGCACCTTGGCAAAGAAAATTTACACTAGATTAATTCAACTGGATGATTTAATCATAACATTCCAGTGATTACAGTGTTATGAATTGAAACCCTACATTTGTATAATTTCCTGTGGTGCTTTCACTGAATGTAGTTGTACCATTGGCAGAATGTTATCAGCACTGAATGTAGCCTTTAGTTTATCCTGCATATCCACTAAACAATTTCTAAACAGAGTTCTTTCTTTAGAGCTCAGAATTAACTWTACTATACCATCTTTACCAAATAACATTGTTAGATGATATAAAATAGGCCTATKGTAAGCCTGCAGGGTATCCGCTCTAGCTTCTCCTGGCTTTGCAAACAGATGATCAGATTAATTTTCTTTTCTTACTGATACAAAATACACAATATTAGACAATTTATACTTATTTTGCAGTCTTTGTCTCAGTCAGAATGACTTTTTTTATCTGGTTTCTTTCCTTTGTATCCCGCTCTTTGCCTGCTGATCATGGTAATAAGAGCCTGCTGCAGTAGCTGGCTCTGCGACAACAGAACTGTGCAACAGTTAATTAGTGTTTCAAAACAGGAAGGATTATTGAATTTCAGCCCTTCAGTTTTATTGAATTTCAGCCCTTCAGTTTTTCCTTCCTTTAACAAGCAATTGCCTTTGACTAGTATTGCTCCAGACTGGAGCTCCAGTCTGGACTAGTATTGCTCCAGACTAGTATTTCAGTTGCTCCAGAAATGATCTGGTGGATGCCTAGTTGAATATGAGCTAATGAGGTGCTCTCACTTATAAAGTATAAGGTAAATTTAAGACTGAGTTACTATATTATCACCAAATTGTACCCTCTTAGATCAAATTTCACTTCTAAATTTCTAATTAGTGAATCTGTTATCAAATCTATTAACAAAACCTAAAAAAAAAAAAAAGAAAAAACTTCATTATGCAATACTACAAATGACATTTGCAGCAGAATCATAATTAAAAATAAACCCCCACTTGCTAAGAAACAGAGTAATAGCTTTTCATTCACAGTAATCTCCAAATCTTTTTGTACATTTTTTCTACTGGCCTGACATTAATGATGCTAAGCCAAGGACATCTTCCTAAATCAATATGCTTGTAAAACACAGACAAAAACATAGCATCAGTCAGGTCATATTTACAGTAATAATGGAACAGGTATAACTTGTGCCTTGATTAATATTATCTGTTATTCAYGCCTGGCTTTGAAAGGATTCTGACTTCAAACTTGCCAGTTGAGTTTACCCTTCAGATTCTGCACCAATGCAAGGAGTGAACTTCAGAAATAATGTAAGTAAGTTTGGTAAAAGAGAGATGTAAAAAACCTGCATGGTAGGAAGTCACAGCTTTTCATGTAGCTGCTTTAATCTTCGCCTTTGCAACATTCCTGAATAAATGAATCCCTAGAATAAATTGCCTCATAGTTGTTATTCCTTATCCAGATCTGCATATCATTTAAAATGTTAATATTGACCAAAAAGAAAATCTAAATAACATTTATAAAATATAGCAAGATGTGCAGATCTGCACAATTCTGGAATGCAATGCCCTCTGKTTTTTTTACAGTTCACTTATGGTGTGCCCAGTTGAGAAACACGTGCAATTTATTTTGAAACAGCAAGGACAAAACAACAAAGTACATGCAGGACTCTAATTAAGGTGCTGGGAATGGTATCCTGAACGACCTCAATTAAAAACTGTAACCTTATACACATCATTTATCTTATGTGTCCTTTAAAAAGCATAAYAAAAAATGTGATCGGCTAAACCTGAGATCTGTAATTTTTAACAGGAAGGCTTACTTCAACTCTTTCATTAAACAGAAACATAACACAGAATTAATCTTTTATAACTACTACARGAGTCTAGCTAGAGACAGAGAATATTGCTGAATATTTAATTGTAGCTGAGTTCAGAGCCTAGGACTTGAACAAAATTATGTTGCTGTTTCAAATATATCCAGTCCCAAGAGAGAGCACAAGATGTTACAAGACAAACCTGTACTGAACTGAGTATAATGAAGCAGTTACAAGCTGCAGCAATAAATAGTGTTTCGGGGGAAAAAGCTCTCCTCATGTTAAAAACAACTCGCGAGTAATCTACTTTGTTCTGCACTTACTGTTTTTTTCTCTAATTTAGAAACTTTGTAGCTGATGATCTACATTAACCTATATATTCTGCACTTAAATGCATGTTGTTCACATCCTTATSTGCATTACTAGCTACCAAGAGCTTTTCCAGGGAATGAGGAGAGTTCCATCTACTCATACTGTGGTGGTCAAGGTGTGGAGCCCCACTCACAGCCACCACTATTCACCTCAACAGGGCTACAGAAAAGCCAAGGATTTACCATYGCAGCCAAGTCAGTGGCATCCAGGGCCATCAGAATTCTGGATATGTATATATGTAAAGTGCCTGCAAACAAATTACATTTTTAGATTGAAGTATTTAGCATTCTAGCATATGTGAACACAATGATCCCAAACTACCACAGCAATGTTTATTAATGAGGGCTGGGGATGGTTAATTAGGTCAGCTGCCTTCTCTATTATAGCAACAAAAGACACATCCTGTTCGTACCAAAATCAGACCAGTGGCAGCTCACCCAGGGCAGTAATGACAGAAAAGTGCTGCAAAGATTAAGAATGCACRTAAACTAGAAAACTCCAGTAACCATTTCTGCAAAAGATGGCTGAATATGACGCAAGCTGCAAAGTCGGATCTGAACTAACAAGAACACACAGTGACAAGGGAGGAGAGTGAATAAAGAAATCAAAGGGTGAGACACAGACAGAGGCAATGGATTTCAGGAGGAGCTATCAATCATTAGCTTAACAAAGGCTCAGAGAAGCCAAGGATAAATCCATCCCTTAAGGAGTGTGAACTCCTGCCCTGAAAGTGTTTTGCACGTGTAAGTTCCTTCCAAGTGCGTTATTAATATAAAATACCACTTCTTTCTGTGACAGGTGAATTTCATTCTAACATCATGCTTAAGAGAAAAGTAATTCAGATTGAAGCAAAACTAGCAAGAGAATGCGGATTTACTCAAATCAAACATAAAATAATGCTCAGGATTTGCTTTGATAATTTTGGAGTTATCAAAAGAGGGCTCACTGGGTCCCTCATATGCACCACACTGTAGCATGCCAACCCTCCTTACACCATCAAGCTGGATGTGAAGAGCAGACCACATAGAACAGAGCAGTACATCCCTCACATTAGCACAATATACAAGTATCTTAATGCTATAATGAAACAACTATCTGTTAGCACTTCTTGTTTGAACAACCAAACTCTCCTTGATTTCAGCTGGGTGAAAAAGTGGTTGCAAAAATGCATGCTTTCCTTATGTTTACTTTCTGCGTAATTCCTAAAGCATTCCCCTACGTAAAGGGTCTTCAAAGTAATATCTACCCTACAGTAAGAACAGTCAGCTGTGTTGGCAAGGCTGTCAGCTCTTTACCTCCACAGCTGGGAACAGAAATCGGGTCCACAATTCCTGAAAATCTGAGTCTGCACTGTCTGAATTGCTAAACACTCTTTCCTTTTCAGGCAAAATATATTTTTGAAATTGCCTGTTGCCAACAGAGAGCACCATATTCACATACATCCTTATACCCCGTGCTGCGTTTCTCTGTTTCTGTGTTCTGCCTGCTATGTAGTAGAAAGGAAATAGGAGACTGATATGAACTCCCTTGGCATTTCTGCATCCTGCAAAGCTTCCATCATCAGCAAAAGAGCTTGAGGGCTCGGTATATTTGCAGAGATTCGTTGAAGCTAAAGTATCTCCCCTAAATCCTGATGTTGCTGCCTTGGGGCTATATTCAGGCAGCTTAAATTCCAATTATCCTACAATTTTCTATCGAATGGATGCTTCAGCAAGGCCACAACCAGCCAGCAGGACAGAGGGGCTTGGGTGGACTTGGGGAACGTGAATATAGCCCGTTTTTTTTTGTATTGGACTACATACTGACTAATTTTGGACACTAAAAGAGACATCATCATCCTGTGTGTATGCTTCCCCACTGCGTACGTAGGGAAGCTTTTCAGCTTGTGGTGGTGAAGAACTCCCTGGAGTTGTTTGGCCTCAAAGCAGTTGGCTCTCAGATGATTCAGCTTCAAATGCACAGTGAAAAGTACTCACCTCAAGTCAAGAGTCAGGGTCAGCTCCTTATTGTACAGAAGAGGCCAAGAACTCAGAGATTCTCACTTTCTAGCTGAGCTCTTTAAGTATCTGTTACAGAAAAAGGCTAGTACTGGCTGCTCAGTATCAGGAGAGAGTTTGATCAACTAATATCTGTCCCAGCAGAGGCAAGAGCATTTCCTGCTATTTCTTTATATTCCAAGATCCAATCCTAAGACTTCCGTGTATTCAAAATATAATGGCTTGGGGTCTTCTTCCGTAGGTGTCTAAAACCTCTCACTCTCTACCATTGTCTATTTAAGAAACGTGGACAGTCATACCAGGTAGGCTGGAAAGCCTTTTCCATTACTACAAATTTGGGTGAGGCAGGGCTTCAGCTAAGCATAGAGTTTCTGTGGGTGGAATCCCATCTTCAAGTTTTATTCTTTGCCTCTCTAATAAAAATCCAAAGTTCACTGTAAAGTATGACATTAATCTCTAGCTGAAATCATGCTCAACCAAGCAATTCATAGAAAGCTCAGCAGAACCACGGGAGCTGGCTCTAGATCATTTTACGTGGGTGTCTGATGGGTATGGCATATGTTCTCAACAATACACAGAGAAGCTCAAAACAGACAGCTGTTCTGATGTTCTTAGATAAGACTCATGTTTTCTGAATCCATTTTTAATGTATGCACGTGGTTTTCTGGTTACCTACACTCAAAGCCATCTGTTAGGATGTTTTTTTGCCCATTCACAGATTGGTTTGATTATTCGACTGGATCATAGGTGCCAGGTAATGATAGGTTTAGATGGACAACCTGCAGTGCACCACAAGCGACAAATCTACTGCCAGAAGTCCTCCTCTGTGACTCCAATACTTCTTTAACAGCCTGTGTTCTTTGCATTTTCCCATATATATTGGCACTTGCTAAGGCTATTTTGTGTATGTGCAGTTCTCTGGCAGACAGTATCCCCAATCAATACATGAAAATATAAATACAATCTCTCCGAGACCAAGAAAGAAATGTGATTTTTTTAAGCAATCAGCAACTTAGCCAAATCCATAATCACAAACATTTTGCYCTTTCCTTTGCCATGTATGCAAAAAAGAGTTGTCTTTACCTGCTTATAGTCTGTCTAAAAATAAACTTTAATTGTGTGGGGCACCATTAAAGATCGAAACACAGAGAACAGACCTTACATTTCTCTCCGTAACAGTAAATGTGCTGCAACCAACACGGGTTTCAGCTCAGAAACGCCTGTGGGCAGACCGCACGCAGACATAAGCTCGAGTCATGCACACTTGCCTTTGAGGCTGGCTGACAGCTGGGGGATTTGTCAGCTTGCCACAGAGAGCACCAGCCCAAGCGCGGATGTCGTTTTCCTCTTTGGGCAYGCACAATTAGGCCTGCCTGGCACCATCAGCACGGGGCACCGCACGCTCCCGGCGGCGGGAATGCACGGGCGGCAGCTCCCAGAACGTCAGTCATGCAGGGGCAACCGCCACGCACCCTCCACCCTCCATTGCAGTCCTTGCTACTACCCAGTAAAATAAGCCTCATGCAATTGTGTATTCATTTTATTTATTTATTTATTTATTTCATATAAGGGGAGTTTTTTTTTTTCATGAAACCATTTTTTTTTTCCTGAAACCATTATTAATGTAGCTAGCCATGTAAAATAACCACAATGAAACTGAGGAATGCATGAGAGTTGAAAAACTTCCAGAATCTGATGCTAAACTGCAGACATTTGTCCAGGTTTCTTCCCTGCTCCTGCCTGCAGGACCAAACCAAACAGATACTMTGATGTTTAATACTACGATTTTAATGATGTTTAGGAGATCACAGAAGTGAGCCAGCTGATAGCTCCCTATCCCCAAATTTAATCCCGAGTAAATCCCACCAACCACAGACTAAAGCCCATAGCTGTCATTTGAAGGGACATATAAGAGACTTGGCAATACGAACAGAGGGCACACGAGGAAGYCGACGCAGTCCTAAAGGCATCCTGACAACTTGCAGCGGATGCTCCTGGTGATTCCTACGCGGCAGGACCTGTCATCCTCAGGGAAAAAGCCCTGGCTTGTGGRAGCAGGAGCGCAGCTGCCACCGCTGCCCTCCAGCTGCTTGCACAGAGCCAGACTGCCACCAGCGCTGGAGCACCCAGCCAACAAGAACTGCACAAGACAGACCACAACCTTCAGCTCATTAATTCCTACATTAAAGCAAATGAAAATAACAACACATACCCAGCACATACACACTTCTTTTTATTTTCCTCCTCTCCTCTCCTCTCCTCTCCTCTCCTCTCCTCTCCTCTCCTCCCTTCCCTTGTCCTCTCTCCTCTCTCCTTCTATGCTTGGTGGGCCTGGCAATGCCTCCTAACTCACTACTAGAGCTTTGCCTCGTCTTGTCAGGGATAACAACCGTGGCAGCAGAGAACAGCTACAGTGGGGCACATTTGCTCACATTTGGTGCGCCTTTTTCCCCTGCCCTGCTGCAGGTTGGCTTTCCTGCTCCTGTGTGGCACARCAAGCAAAAATAAAAAGATAGTTCAAAGCATGAGGAGACTCGAAAGAGCAGAGAAGGATGAGAAATCTGTCCAGGCCGGTATCTTGCTGCAGCTTTGTTGAGCATCCTTTCCTTTACGGTATCTGAATCATTTTAGACCTTTTAAAAATCCTATCAGGCAATAATCTGCACGGGTTGATCTTACACAGTACTTTGGGACTGAACGTGATATAGGACACATGAATTAGTTTTTAAAGTAAAAGTAGTATTACCTCGATTTATTACAATATATATTAAAGTTAATATGAGCCATCCTTGGAGTAAGGTCTGTCTTGTGAGCACTAAGTCTATTACAAACAGAGACTAGAAATRGCATTCATAATGCTGCTAATACAAACTAAAATCTAGAAATAACCTTGGTCTGATACTAAACCTGACAATAGGGAATATCTTCAATTTAGTCAGCACAGAGCTAGCTATAAAATCCCGGGAGCGGGAGGATGATTCATCCCGGCAGCAACGCTGYGCCTAGGCAGACAAGTCGGGTGGAYRGCAGTACRACCTGCGTCCTTGGGCTTCCGTTTTGCCAGAATAAGGATTTGACCAGAATAAGCTGAGTTTGAGTCTAGATCCCTTCATCTCTTCATTATGGAAAGCAAAGCATGGGGGTGATGTGGATCGTCGTCCCCTGGGACCTGACACACACCCACCAGGGCTGCAGGCAGGAGAGCGCGGAGCCACGTTTGGTGATCACAGAATCCCAGGAGGGTTGAGGTTCAAAGGGACCTTTAGAGATCATCTAGTCCAACACCCCTGCTCCAGCAGGGACACCCAGAGCATGTGGCACAGGGCGGCATCCAGACGGGTTTTGAAGACCTCCAGAGAAGGAGACTCCACAGCCTCCCTGGGCAGCCTGTGCCAGGGCTCTGTCACCCTCACAGCAAAGTGAAGTTCTTCCTCATATGGAGATGGAACTGCCTGTGCTTCAACTTACGTCCATGATGCCCAAACCCCCTTGGATCTACCAGTCTGGCTATGGGTAGCATCCAGGTAAGGTTTTGGTAGGCTCAGAATAAATAAGATCCCACAAATTGCTGATATTCTACGAACAAAATGGCAATTTTTTCTGCCTAGCACTGYTGGAGGGGCAGCTGCAAGCACCACAGCTCCTCAGAAGGGAGAAAACCCAGCAAGGCTGGGGTGAAAGTCAGAAAAGCACTAACACTTTCTTTCCTGTGTCAGTCTTTAACAGCAGGCAAAGAAACTCAATCAAGAAGGCTCAGGCTGCCGTGAGGGGCTGGTCGCTGGGAGATGCCAGCGCCTCCGGAATTGCCCTTGGCCAGAGGTCAAGGCAGAAAATCACGGCACTTCTCATGCCCTCCTGCACGGAAAAGTGCCTGTCCCAAGCTGAACGGCACAGCACGCTCTCCCCAGAGCCAAGACTTTTCCTGTATGGTAAGGGAAAAATAAAACAAAACATGCTGGGAGGATGGCGTTTAATAGCACCGCAAGAATACACAAGCAATTTTCACTGCTGGAATCAAAGGTGGTTTAAATATGCCTGAACTTGCTATAATCTAAATTAGCTTTAGTATGGAAGATTTATAGACAAGCAAAGTAATGATATAGGCAAAAACTGAAGGAGTGTAAGCAGGAATGAGAGGGCTAGGGAACAAGCTGCAGCCTGGAGGGGAGAACTGAAGCTCCAGCACTGAAGGGTCCTTGCAGGGAGCAGCTACATGGGAGCAACTGGTCCGGTTCAAGCAGCACTGTTGCCTACGGCGTGGTAGAGATGTGAGCATTAAAGGTTAAAAACCTACTTACAAACTTAGTCCCAGAAGTAAAAAAAAACAGTTTTTAAGTATATATTTATAACACGATATTCTGTTCTGTATTTCACCTAATTTTCTGTACATCCGTAAAGTATTGCTCCATATACCATATCCTGCACACCACGTAATCTTGAGCATGMTGATATGCACTGGGCACAGCAGCAAACTCTATTCTCAGGAGAAAAAAAGGGAGATAGAGCGAAGAGATGCAAATAGCAAAAAACAGCCACACTTAGCTATCATTTTCCCTGGAAAATGCTCGACTCATTAGCATATATTTTCTTCGCATTTGTTTGTCTCACAAGTCTGCCAATGTATTTTCTTTTTCTCATAACCTAGTTTAATTATTTTTATAGAAACAAAAAAAGACAGAATCTAAWTTTTTTTTGAAGTTTCATAATGATAATCTTATGATTGAACAATAGATTTGAATTTTATAGTATTTGCACAGATTTCCTCTAAGAAATGAAACCAATACCTTCATTCTTCTGTCATTTATGAACAGCAAACACAGAAGCCAAGAACATGCGGTCAAAACCACATGATGGGGGGAAGGGGAAAGAATGGCAAAGCCCATGTTCAATTCCAAAAGTTCCTTTTATGATCTTGGAAAAATAACTTAAAAATCACCTAAAATGAGACCCTAAATCCACTGAATTCAAAATTGTTATCTGGAAGCCCCTGGTCACAGACAACCCTCAGGTGCAGACACTGCAGCCCTGTCTCATTTGGGAAGCACAAACCATTGCCCCTGCGTCCAGCTGCACTCGACCACATCACAAGACTRAGGTAAGTTCAAGTCTTTGGGGCCCTCCTTGCTCACATCTGCAGAGCCACCTAAGCACAAACAAGAGAAGCTTCCATCTGTATGCAAAGAGGTGTCTATAAAAACAGCTTGTAATGTTGTAATTTTACAGACATATCACAGTAAAACTGTTTCGAAAAAACAACCCTACCCAGTTTCTTAACTACTGCAATGCATAGAATTCCTCACTTGCAAACATACTCTTATGCTTATTTTTAAAATTCTTCCAATATTTAGAAAATGGTATATGAATGCATATATGGTGGTCATCCCTGCTTATTATAAACATTTATAATTGAATTATACTAAAATGTCTACTTTTCTTTGGAGCTATTAATCCAGCTATTAATCAAAAAAAGCCTTATTAAGTTTAATTCTGTGCTATGAGTCATTAATTCACAAACAAAGAATTATTACGGTATTTTCACTTTTATGAACAAAGATGAATATATTCCACTGTTTTTCTTAATGTTATAGCAGATAATGAATATGTGAAGCTGGGTGAAAGGAATACTAATGGATTTTTTTCTAGGGCAAATGCTAATCACCCTTTTATATTAGAACTAATTTTTCAGTCTTTCATAAATAGCTGAGGCAAAAGGAGTCCATAATAGCTTAATTTTAATAAATTTGTGTGAAAGCAAATATAGTTATTTAAAATATAATATATATTAGTAGACCTGCTCCTAAGAGATTATTACTAATTAGTAATACAACTGTCATAATTCTTATTTCCCACTGTGAATTAGTAAACAAGGGATAGTGAAAATTTGAATAGCTAATTAAGAAATGAGACTTACAGAAACATATAACTTTTTTTTTTCATCTTTCTCAGATGAAAGGCCAGATCTAGGAGGCAGTTTAATATATGATATTCATATCATGCACTGTAGTACTGTTGGGCCCTGTGCTATCTCAGCACCAGACTCACCAATCCTACCTCGAAAGAGCACAATACTGTTAATAGAATTAAATAGTGGACATTGGGTCCATTTCTGTGCTCTCTTCCTCTCTGCTAGCAAATCTGTCACAAATTATCTCTACATCAACAGAACAAACTGTAATCACTTTACATCATATGATTTCCAACTAAAAGGGCATACAGTTAGCAACAGAAATATCTGGAATAGAATATAACTGTTTGGAAACTTACTTGCTGTAAGCTATGATTTACCCATAATTAATCCAATTCTGTCTCATTGATACTAATTATATGGAAATCAATGRTGGACATACCTCTTGGTTCTTCCTTCAACCTTCCTTTTTCCTACATTTAATTCAATGTGACCAATCTGAACAGTTTAGCACAAGGTATCTCATCCTGGAAATCACCTCATCACAGAAGATATGATGAAAACAGGGCAATATCATCATCGCTGAGCTCTCAAAGGTAAAGGCTCAGTAAGAGGAATTAACTGGATCTGACTTATTTCCTTCTTTCATAATTCAAATGATCAATTTTAATTGAATTTAATTAAAATTGAAACATACTTAATTTAATTAAATTGTAAAAATAAGGTAAGAATTTCAGCTATTCTTCTGAATGTCAAATCTGGATGGGTACTGGTTATCAATACCTCATTACACATTTAAATTCAGCATAGTGAGCAAAAGCAAATACAYGGGACTTCATCACACCTCAAGGTACTAAGTAATCTCAGCTCCTGCTGCCTACAACTAATCCTGCTTAACAGCAAAGGTATTTTATTGAATATAAGCCTTCCAGCCCTGGGTTTATGTGATTAAATTCTCTGTGCCAACTCTCTCCCAGGGAGAAAACTCACTCAAAACTGCCCTGTTATTTACACTCAACACCTACTCAGGCTATGGGGTCTGGTAAAGGGGAAATTGGAAAATGATTCTGACGGATTCCTCAAGCTTCCTATAAACAACTTTGATTCAGAATTTTTGTCTTGACCAGAAAATTTGAACTCCAGGCTTTTCTGCTGTGATCTCGAAGCTTTTCTTGAGGCACTCTGAGTATTAAGAAAGCAAAAGTTGCTCTTAAGGGAAAAAAAAGATTTTCTCATTACACAGCCTGGTGATTTGAGGGTACACAAATGGGAAAATTTTTAGCAGCTCTCAAGCCCACTCCTGCGAACCCATTCACCAGCAGTTGAACCATTACCATTTTTTTGGTATTATAAACATACACATTATGAAAGTGAGCAGATAAGACATCTCTTCTTGGGTTGTTTTTTACCTTGAAACATCYGGATCCTTGTCTCTGCTTATGGAAGAGTTTGGAACTAACTTCAGCAAAATGCTGTCTGGACAACCAATGTTGTCCTGTCTATGCCAGGTTGTTGGACTGTGAAATTAGAGCATGGTTATTTTTGAAATATTTTTCACGCTGTCTTCCAGGATTCCCAAATATAGAAAACTAGAGCAAGTCTATCTTCTCTACGACGAGTAGCAAAACAAGCAGAAACTCCACATAGATCTATTCACTTTCAAGTGGTTCTATAGTTCATCTGAGAAGACTCTGGACTTCCCTTGAAAGTCAGTTTTGCTCTGTAATCAATACTGACTCTACACTGGTAAGGACTAGCATCCGTATGCATATGAAAGGGGTTTTGAAACAAGACTAGGCTGAGAGAGCAGCTACTATCATCTTCTGAAATGATAAAACACTTACTGAATACTGATCAAAATCATAAAATATTTATTACTGATAAATGAATGATTTATCCTGTTTTTATSCAACTGTTTCATACTTTTTCAATGCCGGACAGACTAAACAGACTTTCTGAATAGAAGCAATGCCTTAAAAGCTCCATACTTCTCCATGCATCTGGGAAGTTGGCCATGTCTTCATACCCTTAATTTTCTTTTCGGTGCAAAATTCATCTCATTTATTGCTTTCACTTGGATTCATTTCAGACTGGTAGAGATTAAGCTTCTCAGAGAGCATTTGTAAACAGATCAGTTACTGTTAAACACTTTAGTGTGAACCACAACAAAATAAAATACAATGGAAAACAGCCTATCCATTTCAAACATGGCAAATGCATTGCATAAGCCAGGAGTTCTTTAATTTCCTCCAGGTTTTGTCCTAATGGCAAAACAATCTTCCTTCTTACATTTAGGGCCATTTCCCAGCACCAACTTTAAATATMCAGAATGAAAGAATTAAAGAAAAATAAAACACAACAAAAAAGTTACATCTGCTGAAGAATGCATTATATGGTCAACTCAGTTTTATGGAGCTGACATTAAACTTCATGTTTGTTTGTTTTTTAAATTCGAACAGGGAGAGCTCAAGGACTGACTGAAAACATTATTTTTCTCCYCTGTGCTTTTTACTCCTGCAAATGTCTAAAGTGTCTGTTGCTCCAAACATCAGTCACATTTAGGACAAACTATCCCTTTGAGAGCTATCAACCAGGAAATCAATCCTGTTTTTGCTGAATTGTTTCAGCAGTGCAAAAAACACTTCCACTCTTTCTTTACTGTTTTTTTTTTTTTTTCTTTATATTCTCATCTTAATGGATGACCAAGCTTTTATTTTGCAGGAGGCCACCAGGCCAGAGACATTCAATGGAAGAACAATATTGAATCAAATCCACAGGTATTTTGGTGGTAAAGAGTTGCCACAAAAGGAGGTTGCAAAGTTTTTCCTCCCAAATTTGTCATTTTTTAGAAGATATATCCTTTATTTTTCATTCCTTTCTTTCTAACTTGTTATTTAATTATATATTTGATTTTTGTCCTTCTAAAATGTGACTTGTTCTTTCCTAAGCCAAGTATTTCCCTCCCTCCCTTCCTCTCCTTCTTTCCTTCCTCTCCTTCCTCTCCTTCCTTCCTTCCTTCCTTCCTTCCTTCCTTCCTTCCTTCCTTCCTTCCTTCCTTCCTTCCTTCCTTCCTTNTCCTTCCTTCCTTCCTTCCTTCCTTCCTTCCTTCCTTCCTTCCTTCCTTCCTTCCTTCCTTCCTTCCTTCCTTAATCTGGGATATGGCTCTGTCAGGGAACACCCCTGCAAGAGTGAAACCTCTCCAAAGCAGTTTCAAGGCAGCACTTGCAACTTTGAGCTTGGAGGAACAGATACAACTTGAATCTTGAAACTCATTTTATTTCTGGTTCATTTTATTCTGCTAGGCTGCTAGAATAGAAGCTACTGTTCTGATCAAGACAGACAGACAATTTGACTCAGAAAGGCATTTTACGGTGATTTATTACCTCCCTAGGGTATCTACATTATAATCAGAGAAAGCTCTGTCTTGACGGGTGGACAAGGACTTTGAACAATACGAACATGCCATTGTCTAGAGTTAAAACACATGACTATAAAAAGCCATAAAATTAGTGTTGCAACCTTATTTGTGCTACTGAATATTATCRTTGCACATCGAGTGCCTTCCTACCTATGATCCACTCAAAGCAATTCGCTAAGCACAGACATCTGCACAACCAGAATAGACCGTACGGACCGAGGGAGCTGGGAATCTCATCCCTCCTGGATGCCCGAGGACCTGCTCCCTGCCCAGCCGTCCGTATGGCTGYTCTGGTGGCTCTTCCTTGAGACATGTCCCTGCCTCGGTGGTGAGGGAAGGGACTGCGAAGGCCTCCGCAGGGACCACAGCTTTAACCGCACTCCGYGGTGCGAAGGGAAACGCAGCACTTTAGGAGGCAGTGAAGGGAAACCCAGCGCTTTAGGAGGCTATTACAGGATCTGTCAGCTTGGAAGAAGCCTTGGGGGATGCCCTAGTAATCCCTACAAAACTCTATAGTCGTATGACTCATTTCTTACGCTGAACTGAGTACATGCAGAAAGGGGGCAGAAGTCAGTCTGCAAGAGGGCCTGCTCAGCTGTCCCCTCATCTCCCGCACACCCAAATCCCTATTCCCAGCATCACTACCACCTCTGAAATACCCCATCTGATCCCCATCGTGGTCATGTCTCCTTGAGGTCTCAAACCTTCCGGCCACACAAGCCTGAGATCATCCCAGCCCAACGAGCCTGGCTAAGGACAGGTAGTGTTGGCCTTCATTTTGCTAAGGAAGGAACCACACACTTCCAGCCAGGTTTTCCAAGCACACAAATGCCAGCCACAAAACAAACAAACAAACAAACAAACTAACTAACTAACTAACTAACTAAAACTATTTGCACAGAAAAACTTGTGTTTGAAACTCCACTAGCTCTATGTGTAGTCACTTGTGTCTCTGCCCTTCTCATACTCGCATACAGATTTTGCAAAGAAATAGTGTTCTTTGCCATGAAAACACATTTGCATTTATTATGTATTTCCCACATGACACACATTTTCTTTTCTGAAGTGTTTTTATAGACAGGCATAAGTTAACAAACTATCAAACTTTCTGACTTACTGCAGGGTTTTTTTCTGGTTACCTAAACTGCACYAATGAAAGAAAAAGGCTCCCTGAAGCTGTTTTTGCAGTTCAAAAGGCCATTTCAATACACAGAGATGCTGATGAGTGATGTTCTGAGCATAGCAATTTCYCTTGATATTTTTTAAAGTGGTATTTAGCATACACCACTGACAGCCAGAGACACATTTGTACAGACAAAAATGCCTGACTCCAGTTGAAGGTAAAATTTTAAGAATAAGAATTTAGCTTCACTTCTTAGTTATTATTGCAGCAGCACTTTTGACAAATTCTATTGCACGGCATACACAATCYAGAAAATCTTGGAGAACTCACAATTTAAATGAAAGTGTTTATGCTAAAACATAAAAATAGTCAATAAGCATATATTCAGTATCAGAAGCTATATTTTTCTTAGGAATAAATTCCTCATATTTTGTTTCTTTAATTTCTCAGGGAAAATGTATCTGAACTGCAATACATGTATATATGTTTATTGATTGACAGTGCTGTCAATATTTCATATTTTTATTTATGATGGCCTTGTTCAGTAGCAATTAGGCTTAAAATACGACATTACAGGAAGTCTTTCATATGACACCATCGCTTAACTACCTGCAAAACTTATTTTCTGAATCACTATAATTCCCCTTTATTGGATACTCTATGACTCCATGATTTAACTCACTTATTATTTCAAAGTAAGTGCAAATGTAGTAAATACGATATATTTCTCAGGTGGAAATAATGGCATAGTTGTTGCCACTGATATTGCAAGCTGCCTTCTAAAACAGATGTTGGATAATGAATTTCTTGGCTTAAGACAGTAGAGTACTGCAACACTCACTGAAAGTTAATCTACCAGATGTAAAAGCTGTGGATAGATATTCCTCCATTTAGGATACTGATGTGACTAAAACAGGTTTTTAAAGTGTAAGTAGGTTACAAATCATCCCACAACATCAGTCTTTGCATTGTAATGAAAGTACTAAGCCTCATTTGAAATGACTGTTTATRTATTTCATATGCATCTGGCACAGACCAAGGAGATGCAATGACAATCCAGCTCACCAGTTCCTAGCTGCTGCCTTGGCAGTTTCAGGTAAGTGGGATTCATCTTTCCCTGGAATTGGGCAAGACAAACGGCCACTGTGGGATTCTGAGCTATGCCAGTCTCTAACAGTGCTATAGTTTCAGGGGAACCTGAAAGCCAGGCCCTGCCCTCCAGGAACTTCAGGGATCAGAATTTGGAGTACTGATATCTTCGAGCTGTTAATTGTGCTTTTGTTTATTAAAGTGCTACAGTTACAATATTTTATGCAGCTAAATCAGCCCTAGAGTTAGAGCACAGCGCTTTTCTGAACACAGAGCAGAACAATAAAGAACATAAATTTTTGCAGATGTTGAGCTAGAAGGCACGGATGCCTAGTGATGTGAAACTACTTAAATTTATAGTCAAGTACCAGTTCAGTACAGCTCCACGGAGACTGAGGAAGTAACAATTAGTAATGTTTTTATAATATCACACGAGTTTTGCCAAGGTCTACTGTTCATTTTAAGGTGTACTGAGGATTTGTCAAGCTTATAGGAAAGATAGAAAATGGAACTCAATGACACTGACATCCAAAAACGAACCCCCTCCTGCAATGTTTGGTTTATCGGTATCCTAGATCCTGAAAGCTTATTTTGTATACACTGTTGAGAAACTTTGAGCTGGTTTAGAATTAAAGATTGTGTCAAGTAGGTCAGAAGCTTTTCCATTTCTTGGAAATTTTCAATCAGATTTTCCATTCCTTGGAAAATTCAGCTCTACCTTATTTTTAGGAGAGGATTTTTTAGCAAAATTTTTCTCACTGTTAATTTGTACAAAAACACCAATATTTTTACTGAGAATTTGCAAACTGGGATTTTTGGAAGGCTTATTATTTGACCAAATATCATCCAATTATCAAGAGGTAAAAAAAGTTACATTCCCCAGAAAAAGGTAACTGTCCAGTTTTCAAGGGACATAAAAGGCATATTCCTCACAAACAGGTTATTCCTGAGATGTTAGGATTATACTTGCCAAATTAAGATGTCAGATTCTTGTATAGAATTAGTTCAGGATTAGTTCATAAAACTAGTAAACCCTTTACTAGGTAATGAGAGTAAGTAATCTTTTATGTGTGCAAACAATTCTGTAGCTGTGGTGAGGGATGCCAATTTAGCAGGAGGACATTTCCTCGTTGTTAGGTTGGACAAAGTACTGAAGTTTCCACATCTTCTCCTCCAGCCCTTGTAAAGACTTACAGAAGACTTGTGTGTTATTAGAGAAATGAGCTTCTTGTTTCCCCAAGAACTTGCCTTGTCCTTGTAGTACAAGAAAATGGAAAAATAAGAATTAATTTTACATGAACTGTCAGTTTTAAGGGAATTCTAATGACTTCATGATTAGTCTCTTCTTTATAAGCAACCTCAAGCATTTTGCTTCAGCTCTGTGCTGCTAATAATATGTCTCCTGTACCTATATAATAGGTTTTTGCAGTTATATGGTGCATTTTGTGCCACCATTTTTTTCAAGGTCAGCATTAAGCTGTCACTGCTCTGTGTCAAATACAGCAACTAACATCATTGTCGTAGTGGTCTAGGAATCTGCAAACTCTGACTTTTTATGAGGATAACTGTAACTTTGAAAGTTATTCCCATCATTTATTGTGTGTTTATACAGACACACATAGAAACAGACACATTTAGTCCTTCTTTCTGAATTTTCCTTTTAATCTTTTTATCTCTGTTGTGTTTTTTCTGAGCATGTTCCCAATAAACAGCCTTGCTTGTACTGCTCTTCCCCACTTCGTTCCCATTAGCACTATGTAAAGATGATGCTACAATTAAGATTTATCCTCTGACTTCTTTCCCCATCAGGTAACTTACGCGTGCATGAAATTCAAAATTGAGACAGAATTGTAGTTAGGACTGATTGTGTCATCCCTTCTGCTACAAATTCTGTTTATAACTGTTTATAATTGTGCATGCATTAAAAACCTCACTAAAATSTCGCAGGCAACCTGAAGAATTAGCTAAATGACTGCACTGTGCGGTGCCGAGCTCTGCCTGCATGCACAAGTTACAATTGCATAACAGAATACAGAAAACATACTAAAGTTTTGAGATAATAAACACATTAGTGCTCCTTTTAGAAATGTCTTTACAATTGTGCTAAGAACTGTGCTGAAGCTGATGACCTTGGACTTCCCTTAACCATGTTGGGCTATACAGCAGCATATGGATGATTAAGGAAGCACTGAGGCTTTTTCTTCTTTTGATGACTTTCTTTTTTRCCAGCAGTTAAGAGGAAAAGAAGAGCTTTTGGGAGTGCATATCCTGCCTCGAGGGGAGATGTGCAGTATGTGACCAAGCAGGTCATTTTTCAGTTTGTTTTTGAGAGTTGCCTGTTTCTGTCCAATAGCACAGGCTTAGGTAAAACAGATCAATTTGTTTTGTGTTTAGTGCTAAATCATCTGTGGTGGTTTGCGGTTTTATTTTTCTGCTCTCCTTCAGCACAGCCAAAATTAGTGCTTTACTCCAGAACGATATAGGAAAAGTGTCAGCTATGCAGCACGCCAGCTATCCAACACAACTAGATTGCTCATTCATCCACATCTTTTAAAATCTATTAGCCTGACAGGAAAGGTACTTTAAGGCTTTCAAAGGCAGGATTACTAAAATTCAAATCCAGGGTAAATTACTGAACACTTTTATGGGATGCACGTGCCTGCCGGGCAGTGGCCATAAAGTGACCTCAGCAGAGCTATTTACAGCCATCTTCTAAATGCACAATTTAACCTGAAGCAAATAAAAAGGCATTTATCACATCAGGGTCTGCATAAGTAATCTGGTGCTTTCCTGGATTTTGGCATCCCCTCAGTAAAGTTCACAAAACTGTCACACAGGTTTTATAATTACAGTCACCGGAGTTCAAACAGGCTGGTGACTGTGAAGTAAATCACTCTTTTAGGACACATTAGGACAGAAATGTCCTAATCAGCTGACARAAGAAACTGCTCAATCATGAGATTTCATGATTATTTTAGGAAGATTGTGACATGGGAGATTTTATAGGACAAAAGATTGTTGGGATGGTAAGACAGGGTTGTAAAACATTTATGTCCTACAGTATTATAACATTCCTTCTTCGCTTTTTCTTGGTACTTTTTATGCTAAGGTTGTCAGTGGAATATTCATCAGGATATAAAAAGGCAAGGAGAGGAACTGCTTCTTTATTTATTTTATAGGAAAAAATGCCAGGTGTTATTTGTCAAGAAAATATTTCTATTCAATACCCTAGTAAATGCTGAGAATCAGGTTTCCCTGCAAATGGCATTTATTTTGTTACCTAGTAGGAAGGGAAAAAAAAAAAAAAAAACCTCTCAGAAAATAAAATCAGCAAAAAGAGATGTCTGACTTCAGGAAATTATTTTGAAAAAAAAAATCCAACTAAACACCTTTAACATAAATTTAAAAATAACATATGAATAATCTATCAGAAATTACTTTTTTTTTTTTTTTTTTCCTGACCTAGCATGGTCCAGAACATTAAAGAAATCCTGGAGTCATAACTCTTCCTTTGAAATGCAGAGGTGGTATTTCTAGACTTTTCTCACTGTAAAGATAGAGCTCACAGGGTCATGTGCCTCCTGCAGAGGGAGGCCAGTGGAGTATCCCGGGAGGATTTCCCTCCAGTCCCCATCGGAAGGCTCAGCCAAGGAAATCCAGTGGAAAAGGAGGAATATAATCCCCTGACTCAATGTTCTTTAGTTCTTTTCTCTCAAATTGCTACCTTTTAGGATATTAATTCCTCCTTTACAGGATCTTCTTTTGGTTCAAGGCAGGAGGTTAATTCCCACCTCCTCATCCTGGCCATCTAAAATATATTTKTGATACTCAAGCCACAAGAAAATTGCACTTATATGAAAAGAGAAAAGGAAGTTTATCCTGAGCCACCGGAGAGCATTCAATAAGGGGAAGGAAAACAATGAGCTAGGGAAGACTGGCGGGAGGAAAACTCTTAGAAATCAGAAACGGGATTTACTAGAGAAGGGAGAATTCCAGGATAATCTGCACCTTATATTATCAATACATTTAACTACCTGAACTGAGAGATTGTTTGATTTTCTCAAATTATGCACGAGTTATGTCTGTGAAATTGCGGCTGTGCAAAAAAGTACAAATAAGTTTTTTTTCATTTTTATTTTTTTTTCTGCTAGTAGATTAATTTGAACAATAACCAAAATAGCAATAATGTGATTGCTTAGTAAGTTTCACCATTGATTGGGTTTGTGAATAGGTCCTGCTTGAGGTCAAATATCTTACTTGTTTAATATGTTTACTTGAATTATTCTATTTAATCCATGTTTACTACAATTATTTTGAATAATGTCACAAAGAAATTGTACATATTTTTTAAAACTCTTTCAGTGTGTCTTGTTGCCGTTTTGAAATGTTTTACAATGACACTACAAAGAATGCATTACATGAAAAGCGAAATGGTTATTAGCAAACTTGGCACTAAACCTAGAAACTTTCAGTTCTAACTGCTGTTATCTGTCTCTCACTTTCATTAACATTAGTAAAAGAGAAAAATGCAAATGTTCACAGCTCTGCAACTTGGATTCTGTTGCTGCACTGGTCARTGACAAAATGCCTCTGGATGTCAGCAGGACCAGGCTCCCAAGTGGAGCTTCCCAGAATTTCTCAAGTGCATCCCTCATCTAGCCATCTTGCTACACGACAAAACAAGAACCTACACGTTTATTTTACAGAACACAGATGTGTTGGTGCAGCTGTTGATCTCTGACATACAGGATGTTTTTCCCTCATGACCCCAACACTCCTATTGACACTGCTTCCTTCAGCCTTTTTGACATCTTAAGAAACAAGCTCTTCTGTAAACACTCATCTCAAGGGCTTTACAAGCCCCTTGTAAAGGCTCCGTGCTCTTTTACCTTTCTGTAGAACACATCACTTCTTCTGACAATGACAGGAAAGAACACGACCCAGGCATGGTGCACCAAAGAAGGGAGGTGATACTTGCTGATACTGCTTGTGGAGCTGCATGTGTCATGACCCTCTGACTAAGGACAAAAGCTCAGATGTTTCACTCCTAAAAGCTGCAATAAAATGAACCCAGAAATACTGGAGCCCTCAGCTGAGACAGCATCACTGAAGACATTAAAGGGATTGGTGGTATTGCTAACAGATATGCTATTGCAGTAGGATGTTGAGGCTGGAAGGTCCACGGAACAATGGCGAAAGGCTGGGATGTTGCACAAAACACTGGAGCTAGAACCAGCCATGCTGAGCCTCTGTATGGCAAACCTCAGGCTTGTAGCAAGCAGGAATATTCAAACAGTCTGAAATTTAAGCTCTGTGACAAAACACATTTCTTTTCCTTCTTACGGCACTTACAACGGCCTCAGAAGAGYGTCATGCATCAGTATCACTGAGGTCCCACTTAAGACCTCATAGTCTAGGGTGCAGGTACCACGCCAGAGGTGTTGGCCAGAAATAAGGCATCGAGCTATTTCAGCATAAAACAAACATCACATTTGTAAGACGGAAAAGTGGAAGGAAATGTTACAGAAAAAGGGTACTTAAGGATAGCCTTACATTAATATTCATTCATTTTCATTTCCTAGGGAAACTGCACACACACCATAAGGACAATGTGCTCAGTTTCTGCCCAGTACTTCTTTTTTCCTTTTCCTCTGTTAACAAAATAACAGCCCCTTTCTCAACATGCTGGATAAATGACCTGCCATATTCAACATGTAGCTAAGTCTACACCCTTGGGCTACAGACGCATTTCAAGAAGTCTGTTATGTTTAATATAGCCTTCTATCTGTCATTCCTCATAGTTCTCTTCTTTTTTTTTTCCCTAACTGGGTCAGTTGTATCAAAATCACCCTCCTTTTCCATGCTTGTCTGATCTAGTCTGCCCATGCACCGTGTTTTCTTAGCAATGAAGGTTTGCTGCACTTTAGAAAAGGAATGTGATGACAATCCATGCACRGGTACATATACTGCAGCATATTGCTAAATGATGCAGCAGGAGACATTGTTTATTTTAGCATCCCAGACATGTGTGCTATGGTCCATGATCATCAGTGTCCTTAGTACTGAAAACTATTTTTGTAAAGCTGGCAACAGAATTACAAGTCACTAGAAGTTTCATTTTCTTGCTTTTCTTTTTCCTTTTTTATGTCGTATTTGGAGTTGATCTCACAGATTGGTCTCTCACACTTATAGAAGGCTCTGCTGTAGATGTTATGCCCTCATACACTGAAAGAATCATTTAACACACTTTTTTGTGTCATATTTGCATTTATCACAGTTTCTTCATTATCAGTGGAGGTCAACAGACTGAAGAAGTGCAGCATATTATCCACTTAAAAAGCTTTTTATACTTCCARCTCTTTTAACTAATTTATACTCATACTCCCCTATGAAATAGACACAGTAATGAAAGAATTATTATGTTTATCTTACCAATTAGGAATCAATTGCACCAACATTGAATATCTTGAATAAAGGTATACAAAAATTTGCACAAAAAGTAGGAATTCTTTCCCAATATTCCATTACAAGTTTCTCCATTACAGAATCTGATMGAGCGTCTCATTTGATTCTTTTCTTATCAGGGACATATTTTGCTGTGAGGACTAAAACAGTTAAAACAATGCTATTTATGTTAACAGAACTCTTCCACTCCCTATCCAAACTCTGCCTTGTCCATTCCCAATAGAAAGTAAAACAAATTGTACATCAAAAAGATTCCTGATGCACAAGCAAAATTCAAAGACTGAAGAAAATGAAACCTAAGTATAATATAGTCTTCAAAATAAACTGTTTTATTTTTGCTTAATTATCTTTTCTTTTTTTTTCCCAATTTCTTTAGCATCATACCTGTCGTGTTGAACACTGGGTCAAAAATATCATCAGCATTACTGTAAAACAGCCAGTGGCACTGACACAAATGCTAATACAGTATAAAGGATGGGTACATTATTTATGAACTTATTTCCCCTGACCCAGAAAAGAGAAAAAGGATAAAGGACTCATTTTCCCCCTTATTCATTCTTTAAAATATCAGCTTTTAAACCCCATATAAATTCATTTGCTACCACAGCAAATATAAAGCAGAGAATCATAGAATGCTTAAGGTTGGAAGGGATCTCTGGAGATCATCTAGTCCAATCCCTCTGCTCACGCAGGGTTACCTAGAACACAGGGCACAGGGCTGCGTCCAAGCGGGTTTTAAAGATCTCCAAAGAAGGAGACTCCACAACCTCTCCGTGCAGCCTCTTCCAGGGCTCTGTCACCCTCACTGACAAGAAATTTTTCCTCAAGTTCCTGGGGAACTTTTGGTGCTTCAGTTTGTGGCCATTTCCTCTAGTCCTGTCAGTGGCCATCACAGAAAAGAGGCCGACGCATCCTCCTCTCTGCCTCCCTTGAGGTATTTATAGACACTGATCAGGTCCCCCCTCAGCCTTCTCTTCTCCAGGCTGAACAGGCCCGGCTCTCAGCCTTAAGAAGATGACAGAAATCGAGGAGCCCCCATTTCCAGACTTAAGCCTTAAACTGTGCCGCCTCTCATGTGGCCGCACTCCTGGAGATTCCTCACTACTCACACGTCAGTCACATGTGCCACAGGGATGAAGATACCAAATTCTTTTTAATAACAAAGAATGTATGTAATATTTATTAAAGTGCAGACACAACAAAACTTTCTTCATGAAGAAATAACTGCCTCCTTCTCTATGTCTCTGTTTTCTTTTTAAACAAAGATCAGTCATTTGCGGAAAGAATGAAGAGCTTTGAAACTATTGAGACATTCAGGTCCAAATTTCTTATATCAGATATTCCAAAGGTAGGTAAGTGACCGAGTTATTAAACTGAGTTCAGGAACTAAAGAAGATGATTAAGATTACAACATCTCTTGTATGAGGAGAGACTGAGTGAGCTGGGCCTGTTCAGCTTGGAGAAGAGAAGACAGAGAGGGGATCTGATTAACATGTTCATGAAGAGCGAATGTACGGAACAAGGGGACAAGCTCTTCTCATTGTTTGTCAGCGATAGGACAAGGGGCAATGGGTGCAAGTTGAAACACAGGAGGTTCCATCTCCAGGTGAGGAGGAACTTCTTTACTGTGAGGGTGAGAGAGCCCTGGAGAGGCTGCCCAGGGAGGTTGTGCAGTCTCCTTCTCTGGAGGTCTTCAAAACCCGCCTGGATGCCACCCTGTGCCACATGCTGTAGGTGTCCCTGTTGGAGCAGGGGTGTTGGACTAGATGATCTCTAGAGGTCCCTTCCAACCTTGAAGATTCTGTGCAATTCAGAACAGGATTCTCACTTTTTAACAGCATACGAAAGATTCCAGTTACATCTCAGTAAGATACAATAGAAGATAAAACAGATTCAAGTCCAATAGCACACTACCGTCAGACTGCACGACACCTACTTGCTGTACTAAGCCACATCAGTCAGGTGCCAAAGAAACTTAAAAATATGCTATTAAACAATGAAATCCAATCAAAAAACAACCAAGCCCAAGCTGTGACACTGTTAATCCCTGTAGGGTCTGTCAAATGAAGACAGTTTTGTCTTGGACATTTATGTAATGTGAACAAATCTGCTTCCATGGAGTGGAGCTGAAGAAGGAGAGGGAGGAGAAGACAAGGAGGCCTTTCTAAGAGCAGAAAGTGTCTCTCGAGGAGGGGGTACAATGTTTGTTACCCCTTCCCCACTCACTATTTTAAATGGACTGTGTGAAAGAGAAAAAAGGACCTGAGTGTCCTGTGCTGGGGCATTTGGAGGACTGACTTGATCTGTTTTGATATAATGTAGAAAAGGTTACCAGCAGCATTTATTATTTTTAAGGATAAAAAAACAGACATCCTCGTTATTCTGTAGAGATTCCATTCAGTATTTTTATCATCAATCTTTGATATTGAAATGTTATCCATGCTATTTTTCATGTAGGAAAAGCTTTGTTCACAGATAAGACCTAGAAAGCAAGTTCTCAGTCTTTTTTTTTGGTATTCATCCCTTTCCTATAACTACTCAATCTCCATCAGGAGTATCTCTCAGGCATGATTCTTATTATTCCTTCCAAGGTGCAACTGGTAGCTTCAGAGAGCAGTAATTACACTAACTGGCATCTATTTTCAGAAAATCCTCCTGGGGTCAATATACTTTCACACTGTTTTGTGCAACTTATTTTATATCAGAGTCAAGATGAGATGAAAATATTTATTAATGTGATTAGGATACTATGTTTTTTGAGTCAATGTATGAAGTGGACAATGGAAGGATCAGTTTCTACTGATGATACTACCTTTCTTCCCTCCCACCAAGGAACAGTGAGGAATTGCTCGTTCCATGAAAAAAAAAAAATCACAAGAGTTACAGAAATAACTGAGTTAGATTTAAATCATCTTAATAATGACAAATTTTCCTTCATGAATATTAGTATGTCTTCTAATTTATCCCTTCTCAGGAGGCTTTCCTGTAATTTAGGTACAGTCATTTCACTAAGACTCATTACTAGGCAATAGCAGTTTGCAGAGTAGCAAAATAAGTTACTGATCATTCCACTTAAGCTACCCTTATTGCTAACAATTAGTGATTTAGGTCACTGCTATATGACAATTGATTTTTTCTTTTTTTTCTTATAAAATCCTGAAACATCAAGATTTATGGACAGAGCAATCACAGGTTAAACAGGCCTGATGCTGTTTAATAAAATCTGAAAATAATTAGAAAAAAAAGATCTCTAGGCTAGATTTCTTTTGGCATACAGGAAAATTATGCTGTGTAGTCTGTGCCAAACTGGATAGCTTTGTACACTAACTCCAGGATAAAGCACAGAGTTGGTGATAACCATCTGCTGAGATGTCTTCCCCATCCTGTCCAAGTGGAATTAAAATATTGATCAAAACAGTTCTTTTGTGTGCAACGGAAAGTGTAATAGAAGAGTTGTTAATTATACTTGCATATTACAATGTCTATATTCTCCTTATAAACTGCAAATAATAAAATAACAGCTTTGCACATGCATGACTAAATTCACTTGTTTTTATTCAACATGTGTGAATTCTGAAAGTTATTGGCACAAAAATGGGATTTAGACAGAGTTAGGCCCGAAGTTGTTAACTGCAATCTTGGTTTTTTGCTTTTTTTTTTCCCCTGTTCAACTTTGTCTAACCTTGAAGGCAATTATGAAGGCAACTAAACATCATAAGATGCCTATATGGTTTTCAGTGTTCACGTAAAGAAAGGCTTCTGTGTTGACCTCCATCCACAGTTAAAAGCTTAAAATTTATGAGCAATTTAAATTTTGGAAAACAGGGGCTACCTTCATTCCAGTGTCTTGAGAAGGTCTCTGTAGAACATACCAGCACGTGCACAGCACCACTGATAACAACTATCATCTCATGAACGTACYGTCCATGGCACTTGCCTAAAGCAGCAAGAGAAAATCAGAAACTGGAAATCAGAACTGGAGCTTTTGCCTTGGAAGTCTGACACTAACTTTCTCTTTTTGATGGAGCTCTTCATTCTGAAGGCATTTTGTCATTTCCCAGCAGAGTGTGCTGACCATTAGCCTGTGCATTAGGAGCAGATCCAGGGAGCAAGAATGATCCTAAGATCAGCATGGAGGGACAAAAAGTCACACTTCACTCCTTCTCTTGCGCTGCTACAAACCATAGGTAGCAATTTAAGATCTACTAAGCCATGCACCACTTTTTGGTTACTTTTTAACATCACTAGTAAAGTAGCAGCTTTAATTAAAATTCTTCTTAGAAGAATTCTCCTTCTTTTCCTCGGAACTTATTAAAATTCCTCTGGAAACAGAATTCCTGTGCTCAGACATCTGCTTTTAGGATTATTTTCTTGATAGAAAAATAGGCTTATTAAATTGGCTAAATTTAGGCTTAGAGTGTAAAGAGTACCTTGCTCACACTCCAGGCTTCATGGCTCTGGTAAAGCTTCCTTCACCTTTAATGAAATATCTGTGTGTATTTTTAGACCACTACACAAATATTCCCAACTTTGATACAAGCAGGTGGGAGCCAAGATCTCTGAATATGACAAGGGTTTATAAGTGAATACAAATGTGAATTAATATTAGTCATACTTTTTAAAAAAACAGATTATTTTTATTTTTCTAACAGTTTAATAAATATATTATATGTTACACATAACATATATATGTTAGATATGTTAAACCATTGAAAATATATTTGAAAAACTACTAAAGAATGACAGTACAGTTCTTCACTGAGGCAAAGAACTACATACCAATACAGTCTATCTTATAATTATTTTATTTGATTCACTTCTCCCCAAAGGATTTTGTATCTGCCAACAATATTTTAGAAAAATTTKTAAATTTAAAATTTACTGTTTAAAAAACAAAATAAAAAGTGTATGGTGTCTTCTGTATATTTTAAGTAATTTAAAATGGTAGATATGAGAATTTATAAATAAGTCTGTTATAACAAAAAAAGATATTCAATAAAGTGTAATATTCAATCATACAAGCAAAGATAGACTTGAAGATTGACTGCAAAATTTGCAGACAAAAGCTTTGTATTAATTAACAAGCAGTTTAATTTATAAGTGCAATTTTAGTTACAATTGAAAGAGGAAAAGTAATGGCCTATATTACTCTGCATTTTATTTGATTTCCTGCAATATTCTCAAGCAAGATGCTTTATATTAATTTAAATGTGTCTCTTAAAAGCCAGACGGCAGACAAGATGGAAGAAACTGCTTTTTTTGACAATAACTTTTTGTTACTGTACAAAATTAATAGCACTGAAGGCACACTGGGTACGAGAAGATGTTTTGCGCAGAACTACTGTTTCCTCTGGTACAGGAGCTTGAAAATATACAGGGAATAAGAAAGGACAGCGCAGGAGAGGCTCCTGGGCTGAGAAGTCGTGTCCTGTGCAGAAAAAGCTGGAATTGATGTGGACTTTCTTTGTTAAATGCGGCAAGCTATCTCTTGTTCTTAGCGGCTTCAGTTCCCATTTGAGATTTCCTGAGCTTGACTTAATGCCATGCAGCAATCTCAACCGCAATCAAAGTCAATTCTCAACTGCAATCAAAGTCAATGAGACCCCTGCTACAATGAACAGAGTTTTCTCCAAAGGCTTAATGTTGAAATCTCTGGTCAACCAGGTTAAAGGTGCCTTGGACTATGTTCCCCACCAGAGTGGAAACATCGGCCTTAATGCTCGTCTCAGCTCAGTGTGGAGTGACAGCCAAAAAAGCTAGAAGAATATTGAGTATCACCAGAAGTGGTACTGAAAACAAGACAGCATTTTACTCTATATAAAATCCTGAGTACTGTGTGCAATTCTGGCCTCCACATCTCAAGAAGGATGTAGAAGAGTTAGAGAAGGTACCAAGGAAGGCAACTTAAATGAACCATGGGGCAGAGCAGTGAATTTACAAGGTAACACCTCACATGTCTGGACTTTTGGAGAGGAGGATATTGAGGGACACACAACTGAGGTTGGCAAAATCAGGCAATATTTCAAGGACGGATAAAATGAATATGGAATGGCAATATGCCAATGTCAGAAAACAACTGACAGACGGCAGTCCATTGAACTAGTAGGAGCTTGGCTTAAAATAGATGGAAGAAAATAGTTTACATGACAGGGAGGGATCTTTTAAAATCTGTTTCCACATGAACACATGGAGGCAGATGAAAAAGGGAATCAGACCATAATCAATTGCTAAAGTTTTGAATTATAAATAACTCCTTGCTGAAATCCTAACTAACTTATTCCTTTTAGGATATTGATGAAAACTCAAAATACTATTGCTTCTAACAAAACAGCTATACTTTTAACTTGAATCTTCCTTAAATAGAACAACAGTTTCACAGGCTACTGCCAAAAATAACAGACAAATTTAATTTCTGTACATTTGGTTTTTCCATATAATATTTGTAATGTTCTATTCAAAAAGTGCACAGATTGTTTTTACAAAAACAAGTCAGCTCTGGCAGAGGCATACAGACCATCAGTATTACTCTCTTTCATCTCTAAATCCCATAAKGTTATAATTAGCATGTTAGTTTTCATGCTGAGGGTTTTCTTATTGATGCTATTATTCAAACAAAAATATTTTATTAAAATCTGTAAAAACTCCATTTTTTTTTTCAGGCTACCTTTGCAGAATGCTGCAACTCCTCTGCTTTGCATTCATAAGCTCCCATTTTGACCACAATATTTTTATCTTTCTAATGGCATTTCTGCTATTTTCCTTGAGTGGTTGCAATTACTACCAAACTTGGCAGCTGGAAAGCTCATAAGAGCCAGAATTTTTTCAACATCTATTTTTTTTAACATTTAACAGAGCAATGAGAAGAATGAGAAAATTGAAAAATATCACATTTCCATGCCTTGACTCTACAAGCAATAGTTACATTTACAGTGGCCTCAACTTAGAAACAATACTTAAAAAATATGAAAGTATTTTTTTCCTTTTCAATGTTGTTATGTGCMCATAATGAAAGAAAACATTTCTATTACACTAATTTGCTTGCTTTGCTTGCATAAACTATGTCCATAAAGACACAGGGAACTGTCTTTTTATATTTTGCCCTCARTCACTACACAACACATTCAGTTAACAGAAAATTAATTAAATCCTATTTTGCTTCAGAAATCTTCAAAAGCAGAAAACCAGGTAAGTATCAGTTGCATGTAAATCCCACACTTCTAAGGATGGTACTAAATGGACCAAGTCAGATTGTTTTTCTCTTCTACCTACCAAAATTACGCAGTGTTGAGAATTTTAGARCCAGAAAGAATAAGCTTGTCTTCTTCTGACAAACACAGAAATGCAATAGGCTTCAAGTGGGTAAATGGAAAATTGGTTTCAAACCTGTTTATCTTTACWGCAAAATCAACACCATTTTGCATGCATTTCTCTGTCCAAGGTACCAAAAGTCTTGTAAAATCAGAATGAACWTTTTAGGTGACTAAAAAAACTAGGCCATGAATGCCTAGACTATATTAAAAGGCATTTCTTGCCTCATAAAACACAACTCCATACTTATGTTTTCCACATAGGGCCAGACTCTGTCACTCACTTTAACATTTTGTGTATTCCATCTATTCACAAGTACGAACAAAAGCCAGTTGCCTATTTATGAAGTAGGATTAGACCAGGTACCCTTAGAGAGCTGTTATTTCTACAAAATATATATATTACTGCCCATTCTTATTTATCAACATTAGTCAGCAAGTATTTATCAGAATTAACATGAAGTGAATTAAAATATTTTGTTCTACTTTCTTCTTTTCCACTGTTTGATCAGCTGATATTATATGTTTTCTTTTCCTACTACAGTGCCTACTTACTACAGATGAAGGGTCCTTACTCTGCTCTCACTGGTAGCAGTAAAATTTACAGTTACCTTTGCATTAAAAACAAGTCTACTCTGGACTTTAATATATTTTCTCTCCACAACTGTCTTTCCTTTTTATGAAATGATGAAAAGGAGAGTTTTTATTTTAAAAAATATATAAAAAAAAGTAAATGTTAACATAGCAAGAAATATAAGATGTTTAATATTGAAGTAGGGGGGATAAAGGTCTTCTGGAGGACTTTTGTGTACTTTCCTTGGTGCTACATCCCTAGAACAGTTATTTGTAGTTTTTATTTAAACCATCTGATGCCTATACAATCCCTAATCCTTAATAAAAGTGCCATGGTTTCCAACCAGATCTTGTATTATTTGATGAATTAAAAAAATTAAGCAAATCCCAGAAGCTGAAAAGCCTTAAGAAAAAACAGTAAAGAAAATATTTCTTCTAAGCATGGCAAGAGTGACAGGAGTGAAGTTCAACTGTKTTAAAATTATGTGACAGTGCTGAAGAAGTACTCTAATTATTATTATTTTAAATATTGCCTTACTCAATATAACCCAAGTGAGTCTGACAGAAAAGTCACAGTATATGATACAGAAAATGAAAATTTCATTCTGACAAACAAATTTTTCACTTGGGAAGCATTTTCAAGCGTTTTCAGTCCCAGGTGCCTGGAGAAAATGGTTAACAGAAACCTCTTATGATACAATCTATTGTTAATGTTTTTTAATATCTCCCACAGTAAAAACTCTGAAAGCAATCAAGCCAATGACATTATCTTTCCTCTTTCGCTATTGCTTTCATCTCATTACAGTGTAAACTGAGATACCTAAGCCTATACCTAAGTAAACCAGGCTTTTATCTTCTGTGTGGGCTTGTTTACTTCCTCATAGCTGTGATGATCATTTTTGCACAATGTCCCTCTGCTCTGTGTTACACTTCCAGTATAGGTTGTCTTTTCCTAGGCTACTGACTGCCGCTATCTCTGTCCTATATGCGACTCCGTCCACTGACAGCTTGGCTGATCTTGGCCATGACCTGAAAACCATAAAGAAGATGCTAAAAAATGATAGAAAGATGCATGGGTGGCATATTTAGAGTGGCAGATATTCACTAAAGGTTGGATATGTCATCCAAGGCCACCCTAGATCTTAGGCATTTGGGAATGAACGTGGTTGAACATTTGCGTGCTAGGTCTGGGGACTATTTTGGGAACCTACGTTTTGTGCCAGAAGCAAATGATGTAAAGGATAATTAATAGTCACTATGTATCATTGAAAAAGCTCCACATRTATTTGTATTTATCATGAGCTGGCAGATTTAGGTCATGCTTCTGCCAAAACTGGGACAGGGATGGATTCTCCCAACCCCACGATCACATGTTCAAAGTGAAGTACCAGCTGACCAGGTTTGTTTGATTTTGAGCCCACGTCTAGTTGGTGGGAACAACTTCAGTCTCACAATGCTTCAGCAAGTGTCTCAGGCTTTGTGAAGGATGTGCAAGAAAGTTCAGGCAAATTAAAGATGTCACAGTGAGGAACAAGAATTGTCTAGGTGAATTTTATTCACTTATTTACTCCTGATCTGAAAACAGAAATCCACAGATGAACTTTACACCTGTAAATGATGCACCTCACCTCTCCTTAATGTTCCTGTGCAAGTCAAGATTTGAGATTCTTGAATAAAATACACAGTGGTATAATTAATATAAATATAAATAATCAGAAACATGACAAATGTAATATACTCTAATCTCAGTATAATCTAATCACAAAGTATTTTATCAATGTATATGAATTCGGTCCTTAATTTCCCCATGCATGCTTCTCCTTCTTCCTACAGTGAATTTTATCTTTTGTTTCATTTATGTGATATGAAGTATCAGGACTGAAAATTGCCAGATATCTCACTTTCATGTTTAATCACGGGTCACAGACACAGGAAGCATTCGTGAAGTCCTCCATACTTTAGGGCAAACAGCACAAAGATCAAAGGCATTCCTAAAACTGAATATATTCTAAATGTTTTTCATTTGCAGAGATAAGATATTAAAAAAAAAAAAACTATGTATTTAAATATATTCAAAAATATGGTTCCATTTCCCTGTAACTCTACAAAGCTCTTTTGAAATCAAAAAGCAAGGATAGTTTTTACCAACAGAAAAATTAACCTTATTGCTGCAGCACACATGAATATGAAATGTGAATGTAAAGGAAATTTTCAGCTCAAAACAGAAAAKATATATATCTTTATTACCTTAGTTTACAGATAACACTTTCTTTACAAGCACTGCTTGAATTATTAATGTCAGTGGTCCAAGGGAATTTTAAATCTGTCCTTCCTAGAATAACACCTCAAAACTTCCTATTTGTTCTATGAGAACATTAGTTATAGGCCACATCTTTGAAAAACAGATAAAGAGGCAACAAAAACAATTGTATGAAAATACTCCTTTATTAATGCAAGCTCTACTAGTGCACTTCACTTAATTAGGACACAGATAATTAGGAAATCCGGTTAATTGGGACATTTCCTAGGGAGCCAAATTAAACCAAATGAGTTTTGACTGGCAAGGGACAATAGTTAATTGGGATGATAATTCCACTTAATTGGTCCGCCTGCAGGCAGTTAAGTGGTCTGCAGGGCTCAGAGGCTGATAAGAGCCCTTCTTCCCTGGGCAGACCAGGCCTGTGCCAGCACAAAACCAGGACAGCCAAAGGGCTTTAATGTTCACCTGTATGTGGTAAGTAATGCTCGAAAGTTCATTCTCTTCAAGAGATGAACACCATAATGCTTTTAAGATACGTGGCACTGCTAGATTTTTCCAGTTATGCTCCATCTCAGATGAAGAAAAGGACTGACCAAGTTTTTTTTCCTAGTGGTGATATATTTTACTGCTAAAGTTAATCTCACAGAATGGTTGAGGTTGGAAGGGACCTCTAGAGATCATCTAGTCCAACCCCTGCTCCAGCAGGGACACCCAGAGCATGKGGCACAGGGCAGCATCCAGGTGGGTTTGGAAGACCTCCAGAGAAGGAGACTCCACAACCCCTCTGGGCAGCCTGTTCCACTACTCTGTCACTCTCACAGTCAAGTTCTTCTTCCTCACCTGGAGATGGAACTTCCTGTGTTTCAACTTACAACYACTGCCCCTTGTCCTGTCACTGGCCCCTACTGAGGCATCAGCTTCTAATTTTTGCACAGTAAAAAAATGTGAAGAGATATGAAAATTCCTTCTAGTACAAAATCACACTTGCCATTAACAGACACCTTTCCTTGGGATACTAAAAAGCATAACATGCCAAAATGTTGACTGGGAAGTTGCTCTGAAAAAGAATATGGTTGGTTTCATTTACTTTTCCTTGGCGAGAATTCCATTTTGGGGCTTCTCTTTGAACACTACAGATATGAATACTTACTTTGAATACTTACAGATATGTAACATCCTTGATAACTGTAGTTCTTTAATTTGTTTGATATTTTTCAATAGGTTCTGACTGACAGACAGACATGCTTCCTAGSTGAATATGAATATGCATGCTGGCTGAATAAAGAACATATAAACACTTATTGGTAAGTCGGACTATCTTTTGCATAAAGTGCATGCTTACTATTGTTAGTTGCATGGTCTAACAGTGGAAAGTCAGAGAGAAAATAATAAAGTATCTGAAAATTAATGCTTTGGAATGTGTATTTGTTGCACTAAAAGTAATGAATATTTCTTGTAGGTAGTAAGAGTAACTTTCAATATTTAATCAATGATGGAATTGAATTTAAACAGTCCTTTACTGATTATGTAATTTCCCTAATAGCCTGTCACACAGGTTTAAAATATCTGCACTTGTAAACATGAAAGAAAATATTATTTTTACAATATTCATTTTATTGCGGCATTCATATAATTTGGACAATTTCGTTTTGGCCAACTGTTTTCTATAACGTTTCCTACATCTCTTCAATACAGCATAGTCCTAAAATGTGAACCAATGGGTCAACATGACACTGTCTGTCTCTGCTAGCTCAAGATCTAAGTCTTATTTAAAAAAAAAAAATCTAAGTTTTGTGAAAAAAAAATCCAAACGATCACAAGAAGGAAAAAAAAAAAAAAGCTTATTTTCTTTCCCTATTTCTTCCCAACGTCCCTTCTCAGGGAGTGACAAACCAGAATCACACTCCCATCCTCAGTCACATGAATATGAAAAGTTACTAACAGCAGTCTCAKAAATCTCTGCAGGATATCATCTCCAAATCAGGCTTTTTAAATGGAAGAGAAACTGTTCACTTGTTTTCTAATTTATATTTATGGTCATAGAACATATTATACATTTAACTAGTAATTTTCCAGAAGTAGAATATAACTATGTCCTACTAAAACAATGAGGTGAGGAGAGCTCTTTCTGTTAACATCAATGCTTTATGGCAATTCCATGCTCCATCTTTCCTCTAACCTAACCTAGAAGAAAATAAAATGCTTTTCTGATTTTAATTTAACTAATAACTTTCCTCTAAAAGTTCTCTCTAAAATATCTAAAGCCCTGCAAGAGATCTTGTCTTGATCTGCAGATTTGTTCTTCGTAATGCTGGCTGAGYGCTCTTCCGAGCGCACTGAGTTATCATTCGAAGTAGGAAAGAAAAAATCATAATAGATCCCTGACTTCAGGGCTGCTCACAGTGCCACGACATCTCTCCATGGACACCTTTAATCACAGCTCTAATCATTTATTTGGGCACATAAACCTGGAAATCCTCTCCTGCCGTACACAGCCCACAATAAAGATCAATGAGACACAAAGCAGCTGCCTTGTTTTTCCCGGGGACATAACCACCTTGTCTCACTCCACAAACCCTTTTGCCGGAGGAATTAATACTCGGTGAAATTCTGCATTGATTCATTTGAACAAAAGCTTTCTTCCCCCACTTCACGTATTTCCCACATTTTACAGATAAATGAATCATCAGGAAGCTTTAAACTGCATTAGCTGGCCTAGAATGGCATAATTTTCTCATCATTTTCCCCATATTCTTGAAAAAGATCAGAATTCTGCACTAGCCATATCCTGCTAAGTTCTCCTTTCTCTTCTCTTTTTCTGGGAAATACATGAGAAGAGCCTGCCTTGCCTTTCATTCTAAAGTTTGGTGCAAATCAAGCTCATTTCAATACTCTCTTTTGATTCTCTCCTACCTTTCTCYTGAACTTTTACATCTATGATCTCCTGAGTTTTCAACCACCTAGAAAAGTCTCTCAGGTAGTTCCACAGTGGTGTATGACATAAAGAGCTGTTTATATAGAGATGTCCCATGGGATACAAGGAGGCTGATGGGCTGCTCTTGCCTCTGCCCACACAACACCAGGGCTGCAGGAGGCTTCCGAGCCACTGCTCACTCCAGTATGTGCCCTTTAAGGGTTGGAATTGTGCATACGTAACTAAGTAAAAGGATGTTTCATTTCCAAAAGCTTTTGCCAGAAGGGTTGGCTCCTGAAGTTGAGCCTAGACCAACAACGATCAGAGAATGTCCTATGCTCTGTGCCCAAATACTGAACTTTTGTAAATAAATACCCTCCAAAGAACRAGTACCTGATTGCCATCCCTTAATAAGCTCCACTCCTTCTAGATGAGAAGTTGTTGCAACATTCCACAATCCTGCAAGTTTCCACAGTTTCAATAAGTAGTTTTGGTTAGCGTTAGGATGGGATTTTTTCCCCACTTCTTTTGGTTGCTGGAACCAAACAATTAAACCTTACCATGAAAACAGATATTAACACAAAGCCTTCAGCTTGCATGAGAAGGTCTTTCGCTGTGGATCACCCAAGTCACCGAGCTAAAGATGAGAGCACGTCACTCAGAGGAAAGCCACAGCTCTGTTCCCTACAGGGATAAAATGCATTACAGCTGTGGGAGCTGGGATGGTCACTTGGCAGCTCTTCTTGCCAGGTGGGTCATTGCCGGGTCTTGCCGGCCCCTTGGGGGTCATTTTCCCTCTGTCCTCTCAGAGCTTTAATTCAGGATCTAGTCTGAGCAGCACAGAGGGGGAAGAACAATAATTTCAAGCTTCTCTGCAGGACGGTGGCCCTGAATGGGCTTTAAAACCTGGTAGCTCCGAGAGCCTCCAATTCTGCTTTTTTTCACTTGTAAACTTCCCCTTACTCTGCAAGAAAATATCTAGGCCTTCTCAACAGCTAAACCTGCAAAAATTCTTACATAACCTTTCCTACAGTTCTCATACTACCATTGATTTATCAGAGCCACCATTATTATTTCTTGGGACAACTTTTGGCTCAGAACACAAACTTGGTGATTATTTAATTTTTTTTTCTGTCATTATCCATACTTAAGTACATACTTGTATGCAAGTAATCTTATGTTCGTATACCCAAACCAGTAGAAGTAATTCATGATGGATAGCTGATGGTGAGTTAACTCAGAGTAATAATCCATTTGTAATGCTTAAGTCTTCTGGCTCTCTATTTATGTCCTGGAGTATGAAATACTGGGAAAAGCCCAGACCATCTCACATGACTCTGGTAAGAATCATAAATCTATTTAGGTAGTAGGTTCTGTAGGTTAACTGGCAACAAATAACTCAAAACTCAAAACATTGTGGTGAGGAAAGATTAAGCCTTTCAATTAACTGCAAGAGGAAAAGATCCTAATTTTTGGAGGGATAACTCATCATAAGACAAACTGTTGAAAAAAAAATGGTAATAGCACTGTACTGAATAAAATTCAGATTTATTTTCTAGCCTCCATCTACTGTATGGTATTTGTGTATATGATTAGCTTTGGTCCTGCTCTGAGCATTGTCAACTACTAAATTCCCATCTTATTTCTAATAAAGTACTTTGTGACTCCTCTAAAGAATTTTCTTAAGAGTAAAACTGATGTGTCTTCATTTAATATTGGTGTCTGTGGGGAAGCAGAGGGAGGGGAGGGCCATTTAGTGCCTATTTCTCTGAGTCATCTGGTATCTTCTGCTCTGTGTTTGATCTTTGCCTGCCAGCTGTGATTCCTCCTGACTCTTCACCTTCCCTGCTGGTCTAGCCCTTCCCTTCGTACCCCCAACCTTGCTSAAGGAAATAGGACAACTACTGTTATYTCTTTCTTCTTCTCTTTCTTCTTTTTCTTTTATTTGGAAACTTTACAGTTAGGGCCAGTTATTTCTCAGCCCATATACATGAAAAAGGTGATGTTTTCATGCTGGCCTTCTCACATTATCTGTGTAGGTATTGTGACATTTTAAGACCCTGTTTTGATAGCAAAGAAAAATTCACAAGGGAAATCGTACCAGGTTTTGCCAGTCAATCTCAATGAAATTAAAGCTATTAATATTMCATTAAAAGTATCAGTATGTTGTATAAATTGTTCATAGTTTCTCTTTGAAGCAAAGAACGTGCAAATCTTAATATATTAATGGCAATTTGTAATTTTTATGTGGAATATACTGGTTGCACACTCTCTCCTAAGGAATGACTCCATTAACTTAAGATGGCAAATAAAAAGTGCATATTAATACCAATTACTGTTTTCTGATAAACATAGGAAGGAGTTTTTCCATAATTGAGAGAATTGCAAATATTTATGCTACACTTCACTCAAAGCCTACTTTTGCAAATTTAAACCAACCTTAAAACACTTTAAATTCTCATTTAGTTTTATTCATCTAAATTACATTATTTTGCTATTTTCCTTTGTTTCTTCCTACTTCCCGTCATATTCTTTTATTTGCTTCATTCTTTTAAGCTTTATAAACGTCCCCACGTTCTTGTTACTTGTCTTCTTCTTTTTACCCTTTGTTTTCCTAATGTATCTGCCTTAATGCAGAAGTACATTATATATCCATTACATACTACATCTCCAGAAGTAATTCCTCCAGCTATATACTGCGCATCTATGAATGCAGGAAACTAAAATAGAATTTTTACACAGATGTATTTTGACACATTACTTCATTTCYAGTTGTCAATTGTCCACTTTTTTTAACAATATGTGGACACATTTCTGTTTGGAACTTGACTTTCAGAGATATATTTAAGGTCATTTATTGTACTTTTTTTTTCCCTTTTATGATTTCATTCCTTGTACAATTTCATCCTCCATCACCATACACTTATTTATATAATGTAAGGGTAAGACAGCCTATCTTTACAACCTATTTTCTCATCACTTCCTACACTGATCCTGTCTATACAAGACCTGAAGCTCCCTCAAATCCCAAAGTTGCAAGGGTCAGGCAAACATGATGTACAGACAAACTCTATGCAATTAAAACAAATTGTAGCAATTAGTTTTGCTAAACTATATTTAGCAAATTAGCTAATTATARTTTAAACTAAAGAAATCTCAGTGTAAATGTCTCCCAGATCTAAAGTAAAAATCACCTACTTTGATCAAGGAAGTACCAAAGGGGTCAGACACAACTGCCTGCTTGCCTTTACTCCTGTCCTAGCAAGTACTAATCTGTACTAATCTTCAAAGATAATRCCCACAGACTAAAAAGAGTAATTGTTTTATTTAACTTGTCAGAATTTACATGAGTTAATTAAGAATTTCAACACTTTTTTTTTTCACTGTAATGCATAATATCAAGTRTCATATGCCCATTTGTTTGGGTTGTCAGTCTTCAACAGAGGGCATGAAAATGCTACAGTCTCTAATTTGATATGGGTTATTTTTTTCTTGTTGCCTTAAATCTTGCTCTCTGGCTTTTATCACATAAAATCACAGCCAAGATCTGCTTCACTCCTTCTGCTTGCCAATTCTGCATGGACAGAGCCAGCAGCTAAATCTAAAGTTACTTTTTACAGCTACAACAGACAGTGTCAATGGATTTCCACATAATACTCACAGATTCATATCTTGCATCTAGTATCTCTTTCCCTGAGCTGACAGCCAAACCTGTCATAATTGCAGTCCTTAGATTCTTCACGTTTTCTGTCCATTATTTATTTTTGTTAATTTCTATTTTTATCTGAAATCTCTTTCAAAGGTTCCTACAGGATTAATTACACAGACACCCAATACTTTCAGAATACTTTCTACTCCATGCAAGTTACCTCTGCACAAGGAGCATCAAGTACTTGAAGRTTCTCTTCCTCAAACAGTCTTCATTGATGATTTAAGAAAAAAAAAGGGTTTGTTTTACAAATAAGCTCTTCCATGAGTTCAGATGAAAACTCTAAAATGTGAGCTTTCAGGCTTTTTTTTTTCCTTACTTAATGTTTATTTTTTAAAAAGTTCTTTGTTATAAAAAAATAAAAATAATAGGAACATTAATTCATGATGCTAAACACAGCTCAGGATCTGAGAGAAAAGCTCATGGCGGCAAGGTAACAACTGGCACAAAATTTATGATAGCACCGAAAATAGAGGGTCAAAATATCCTTCTTTTTGAGCACTGCATGGTGGAGAAATAGCATTAGGAGAAGAGTGAATAGTACTGCAAGGAGGATGGCTACAAGAGATGATTCAGGCCATCAGATAATAYAAGTGGGAGCTCTCTTTGGGCACAGGGTAGAGTACAGGTGTGCACAAGTGACAGACCATCCATCTGCTTCAGAGAACAACGTTTCCTAAGCTTTTGCTCTTGATATAGAGGAAAAAATCCTGTTTCGTGGTTCTGACTTTTGTTTTCTGTGTATTTACGAGATACCTTATTGTGCAACTAGAATAGAACTTCTTTTGCTATTCTAAAATAGATGAGATTGCAATTACTCAAACGAAAGTCTGAGTTCAGCGTGGAACAAGCCCACAATGAAGCTACCCTCCCAACCAACGTGGAACCAACAAATACTATAAAAAGCTGCAGAACATACTGATCTTGCTCTGGTTACTGCTATTTTGTATCAAGAACACTAGGTAATTTGTAATTTTAAAGGGACTGGCTTTTTGAAACTCGGGGTTCTTGTCATTCCTGTCTGTGAGTAYGAGTCTAAAGCCATAAAACTGGGGATTGCTCAAGAATATCCTACAGGATGCCCACATAMCTCAAATTCCACAGATATTTGCACTCCCTTCTGTTCTCTCCCTCCCCATTCCAAAATGTGGGGTAAACATGGGCCTGTTTCTAGATGAAAACTCTAAAATTACAGGTGATGCCATGCAAGTTATGAATCTTTATATTTCAGTTCTGCATTTGCCATGAAAAGGGAAATCTTACTGGACCCATTTGATGCATACGGATCCCAAAATTTTACCTCAGGAAAACAAACAAACAATTACACTGCTATATGTGATAGTTTTGAGGGGGTCTCAGTTGAACTGGGCACTACTTATCAACTTCACTAAAAACTCCTATGGAATTAGCTGAGATTCCATGGAACGAGGAACATGCAAGCAATTTCCTTTGAAGTTATTTCTTGGCTTGCCCCTGGTAAATATTCTCCTTAACCTTCTGGCCACTTACATCAAATCTTTGTTTTGTAGACCAGTAGGCATTCAGCAAGTGACATTGGGCATTAAATATTAAGAAAAAGCAGAGGTATTGCTCTCAGAGAAGAGAGACTAGTTTGGAGAGCGCTGCTGGATTTAGTCCATATTACGGTCAGGCTTTGAATAAAGAGCTGTCTGTGCTCTTTATATATACTTATATATATATACTTTATATATATACAGCTCTATAATCCAGTGCTTACAGAGGTATGCAGAACATACCTGGATATACAGAAAGGGATTATCAACAGTAGGAAGAGAAGTTGTTTCTGTGCACAAAACTATCAGTTACGGTTAGTAACAGTGATTAGATACTAATTACTGCTGTCTTCGGAATCCAGGGAACATGTGAAGATGTTGAAGCACTCGGACATACCGAAGACTGAGGGAAGGCTGAGGAAATAATTTCTCAGCTTAAAAGGAGGTTTTAAAAATTGAGGCTTGGAACTATTTTGCTTATTTAAGAATTGGTTGAGAAAAGAAATCTGATTTCTTTCTCCCTCTAGAGACCTGAAGGAAAGTGAATAACTGGAAAGGAGATGCTTTTAATCTGGCAAAGACACAGAACTACTGCCTGGAAAATGATTTTGGTTGGTAATAGTGGAACACTATTGAAACATTGAAAAAAAGAGATGTAATTTCCTACTAGTAAGGGTAATTACAGCTTAGCGGGGAGATGATGAATTCTGGATCATCTAGGATGATTCTATAATATACAATATATAAACTAMAGCAAATATAGAATAACATATTCAAACTCTGCCTAGATTCTCTGATCATTCCATCTATTTGTTTCCTCTGGCCTTAAACTACTCTTCTGGCTCAAATTTGATCACCAGGCTGAAGCACAGGTGAAGATTTAATTCATTCTGCATAAATAACCTTCTGCCATGGCCCCCAAAACAGAAATCTCTACAAAAGCAGTCTGGGGTTGGACAGAAAACGAACTCCATTCAGATTTTGCTTGTTTGCCATTTTAATAAGGACACGACTCAGATAGCTGTTTAATTTGACATGTGTCACATGAAAAATTACTTTTAAGTGATTTTGCAATAGCTGAAAGCAGCACAAAGCAGAGCTGGCCTTGGCACTCCAGCAGACAGCACGAAGAGAGGAGCTCCCAACAAGGACTGATTAAYCAGAGGCAAACAGAGACCTAGAAACAAACCACCACGTATTCACAGCAGTCCAGGCAGACGGAGGTGGCTAAATGGCCTCCTCGTGCAGGTGTGCAATTGTACCTGGGGGACTCAGGCCACGTTATAACGTGACTCACCACATCACAGGCAAAATGCCTTAGTGAAGCAGTCTGTCACATTTCCCCCTGTACAAAACACTTCCCAGAGGTTCACACCACCTCTGCTTCTRTCTGTGCCTGGCTTCACTCAGTATTAAAGCTATTAACTTGCATGCAGTTTATTTTACAGGCTGACAGACCTACTGACTGCTTTTCAAAGCAAGACATTCAGAGGAGTGTGGGCAAACGGATACCCAAGGCACAATCTGTCTTGCTTATGCACAGATAGACAGAAAACAAATCTCATTCAAAGGCAGAGCAAAATATTTATTTATTTTAGGCTAGATTCCTTTCACTCATTTTCAACTGATCAGTTGAAAGATAATGGCTGTGTGGAGACTATACTTGACTGGCACGTTACTTAGCACCATATTTTATAWGCAATTACTTATTTTCTTAGCCCCTTTTGAAGCAATCGGTTTGTTTTCCTGAACTTGTTGTAACTACTGTCATTTCACCCCTCTGTTGTTCCCCTGCCTTGTTGTGCCTGTCTTAACCTTCATCTAAAGAAATCTGTCTAGGCAGTTGTGATTAGATTAAGGCAACTTGGAAATACTGTTCTTAGAAAAAGCACTAACAGTCCTTTTACATAATCATGTGAGAGAAATAATGAAAACAATGAAAAACTACTGTGGGTCTACAAGTGATTTTTTTTTCCTTCCCTACAAAGATCTCTATGACATTTTTAAGCCTTTGCTTGCTGGATAAAATAACCTGCCCTTGTTTCTCTGCCCATTGCCTCCCTTACAACTGAGTCCTTGAGAAAGTCCTTGACCATTCATTCAAGCCTAATCTATGAGTCTAATTAAGAGCAAAGAAATAAAGGATCTAYCAGATCTACTGCATCTTCCTTCTATGAACTGTGGAAAAAAAAATAGAAGTGAAGAAATAATCTTAGCTGAAAGGGTAATTGTGAAAATCAGGACTTCTTTCAATCTTTTCACTTCCTTGTAAGTTCTGCCCACCAGTCCCTCCCACACTAGCTCTGTGCTAAGTATCTACTGTGAACAAAACCGCTGGCTCCTTGTGACGGATACATTCCTTTCCCAGCTCATCCTGGCCTGTACCTTACATGCAGCCCTGTTTTGTTGCTGACCACCAGCGACCAATCTAATTCTGGCAGGCACCATTGTCCTGATTTCTGTTCTCACTGAGACTTAACAAAAACAGTCCTCAAGGCTGCATCGTAAACAGGGAGATAAGGCCGACACACTAACCTAAGTCTTTGAAGTTAAAAATATGACTACAAGCCAATCATCTTATTCCATAAATACTCGGACAGCCTGAGAGCCCCTTTRAGCTCTCCTGGCACGGCTGCGGCCTGCACACCAGGATCTCCCCTTGGGCAGGGAGGCCTCTTAAGTTTACTCCTCGAGGTTCCTCGAGAGATCTTCCTTTCCACCGCAGATTTGTGGTAAGTGAATATAGCGTGCTTTCTTTCTTTCTTTCTTTCTTCCTTGCTTGCTCTCTCTCTCTCTCTCTCTTTCTTTAACTTTACTTTGTAACATAAGCACCCTCAGTCATAAACCGTTGACCAGGTCTGGGACTAGGATTGGATCCAGCCGCACCCAGACTCCTCTCAGAAGGAGCCTGGAAAGCAAGGGGGTCCAATCTGAACCTCGTGACCCAACGGGAGGGTATCCCAAGATAATCTTGTATTATCTTGTGCCTCCATGTAGTGAATAATAAGTGACCTTGCCATAGAATCTCGTGAAATCATTGTCCATATTAATAAATCCTGTTATTATTTCTTTCATACGAGTGAAGTGCATTTGTCACTCACCCCCACCACCACTCGTTCCRTGACACACCTGCCTTACTCAGAGCACCCCAGATCTTGCCCAGCTGTCCCAGTGGACAAGGGAGGAGGATCTTAAGGATCTATCACTTCTTCAAGCCTGCTGCTGAAGTCTCAGCTTTTCAACAGTGTTGCCCCTGACCTGTTACTCACTGGCCACTCACAAATTTGCAGCCATGAAGATTATCCTGCAGCAGAATTAATGACCAACAGATGTGAATCTTGTTCCACCTTGTCTGAAGGAGACAGCTCCAACTTCTCKCTCTCTTCAGTTAGTGACAGGTTTAAAAATAACCTGCATGTTATTACATTTTTCAAAGAGCTGAGAGAAAATGGCAAGCAAATATGTACAGAGTAACTATACAGAAGTCACTGAGAGAAGAAATAGGAGATATCCTTTCCAGTGATGCCTCTGTTCCCTTTCGCAGGCATCCTCTGCCATCCTTCCCACAGGAACTCCTGCCCTGTTCATTAGCGAGATCCTCGACCATCCTTCCAAACTATCAACTTCTGGTGGCAGCTTGTCTCACTCGGAGAGAATCAGACACGTTATGGTCTGATCCAGACATCACTTGAAAGCTTATGTTTCATAAAGACTTTTTTTTTTCTTTTAAAATATATACATATTTTCACTATATATGAGTCACTCTGTTATCCCAAATTTTTCTTTGCCCGGCCACATTGTATTCTGTATGACTGTTGCCATTTCAATCCAAGTAGTTTTTGATTTTGTCAGTTAATTCCAGCTATATCTGGCAGGTATGCAGCAGCCTAAAAATGAAAATACCTTGCAATTTCCTGGAAATAGCCCTCCATAAGCTACTGTTTTTGTCCTTACTGTGTCAAAATAAGATAGTGTCAGAATAATGTCAACCCTTAAAAATCACAAACAAACTAACAAACTCCTCCCCCCCACAAATGGATAAATCTGATAAATTTGCAGATACCAGAAACACATACAAATTGCAGAGAACACTCATTATCTGACCTTATAAAATCCAACCAGGASACATGAGGTCATTCGAAACCAGCCTTCATTAGCTCTGCTGTTCACATAGCTGCTAATGCTAACTGCCTTTTATCCAGCCTCCTGGTATTTTCGCTAGACAAGTTTTAAAATTAACAGTAACTTACTGTTAATTTTTGTAATTMTGTTTACAGAGCATGTGGCACAGGGCAGCATCCAGGTGGSTTTGGAGACCTCCAGAGAAGGAGACTCCACAACCTCCCTGGGCAGCCTGTTCCAGGGCTCTGTCACCCTCACAGGGAAGAAGTTCCTCCTCACCTGGAGATGCAACTGCCTGGGTTTCAACTTGTACCCATTGCCCCTTTTCCTATCACTGGCCAGGATATGAGACCCATTTGGAGATCACGAAACAAGTTATTGGGAGAAACAAGAGATCTCCTTATTGATTAATAATTCTGGCATTAGTTAGGAAAGAAGGAATGTAGGTTGAAAACAGCTGAACTGCTTTTAAAAAATGGATTTTTTCAGGGGAAAAAATCACTGAGTTCTTCAAAAAATATATTTTGTTCAGAATATTCAA
>NW_020455027.1:611753-613699 GCF_003342845.1 Nothoprocta perdicaria
TTCCAACCTTAAATATTCTGTGAATCTGTGAATCTGTGAATACATACATGATACATGGCAAGTTCATTCAGTGAATGAATACTGCATTTCATTTAAAGTTATTCAGGACAATAAAATCTAAAGGTTATTGTAGAAACTGCTGAAAGACCTAATTGTACTGTATGATTAGAAATAAAATGGCAGAAGAAAAAAAAGTGTTGATAAATGAAAAATAATGCACATGACAATAATTAGAATTAATTATTGATAGGCATTAAAATACTAARAGTAAATAATGCTAAATTATTTATTACCAGTTAAGGAAACTGAATGGCATTTCTACAAATGGCATGCTGAAAATATCAAACTTTTGGCCAGCTGGAAGCAGAGGGAATGTTGGCCAGTAAAAGAAAAAGCACATGGCATAAACCAGAAAATATCATGACCTGGATTTCAGAAGTAGGCTGCTACTCGACTACCAGTTGGCTGGTCCTGGCCAACTCATAATAAATAAATAAATAAGTAAAAAGAAAGACATATACACAAAAAGAGAGTGTTAAGGATAATAAGAAGTGAGGGACAGCCATACATAAAAAATGAAGTAATTATCCATTGCTTTAGGTATGCCTGAATGTAAAGGCACTCATACAAGGTGAGAAAGCTGCTTTTTTAGTTTTGGACAGTTAACTATCAAATTCATCAGTATTTGATATTTTTGGTGCCCAAAACTTATCTAATGTTCAAAATAAAATAATAAAAAGGCATATAATTCACAAGAAAAGACACACCTAAGACACAGATACCCAGGTTATAAAGCAAGTTGGTCTGGATGCAGTCTTGAAAAGCCGAAAAGATTCATTTTTTTTTTCCCTGCTAGAAGCTGAAAGCATAAAATGAGGGAAAGATTATCTTGTATTTGTGCCTTTTATTTTTTTTTTTAATGCTTTCCTAAGCAAGCAAAGCACGGCATTGTCAGAAATGAGTTACAGTGACCTTTGCTATATTAAAAAAAAAAGAAAAAAGAAAAGAAAAAAAAAAGTTTAAAAATGCACCCAAAAACGTCTTTTTTTTCATTTCTTTTTTTTTCCCTCTTTTTTTTTTTCTTTTAACATAGTCTTGGTATTATTTGCAGGAAGCTTTTGAATTTGAATTAAAGCAGGAAAATAAATGTGCTATTTGAGTCCACCTCCATGAATGAATTAAGCTCAAAAATCCCATTATCAGTTTACTGAAATAAGTGAAACAGAGAGATAAAGCAACTTGCCTATGCCACAAACCAGTGCTTGAAGGAGTCAAAACAAACAACTTATCTCCCTGCTTCCAGTCTCATGTTTATGACCTCAGGGTTTTCCTTTCCTTTCATCATCAATTGAAAGCTAAAAAAAGAAAAAAAAATGGGACTTCYCTATATGATGGCAATAGATAAGACCACTGCCATCTTTTTGTCATCATTGCTTTGTCATCATTACTTTGTAATTCTTCGCATGAAAAGCAATTGATTTTGATGCCAATCTTACTTATGCTTTTACATAGAAGTATTTGAAATTTTATTTCTTGCTAGTGAATTTGGAGCCTCGTCACTACTTTAAACACTTGACCTTTATTGCCATTCATGAGCTGGCCAAGTTTTAACCCCCACTCCCAGTTCTAAAATGAAATCACAGATGGGCGACAGGTACTGGTGGTCCCTGTGCAACAGAGGGGTTAACACCATTTAATGTGCAAAACCAAGCCCCGTTTCTTCCTGAATGTCCCTCCTCCTAGCACTTCTGCTATGCAGAAACTTGGAGTGGGACTTTAGGATTCAGCTCTCAAGTCAGGAATTTCATCCTTCACATCCAAATGACTGTTTGGGATCTATCACAAGATCCAAGAGTAACAAGAAAAAACTTCTTCAAATATATCAATAACAAAAGGAAGGTCAGGGAGAACGTGGGTCCACTAGTGAATGGGGTGGGTACCCTGGT